>NC_042620.1:331287765-331510265 GCF_901001135.1 Rhinatrema bivittatum
CCCTCAGCTCACTCTCCTCATTCTCTCCTCCTCCCTCCCCTTTCAGCTGATCCACAACCGGCAGACAGGGGTGTGTCCCTCCCTCGCGCACGCGCGCGTCGCCGCTGCTACTGCTCCTCCCTCCCTCGCGCGCGCGTCGCCGCCACTACTGCTCCTCCCTCCTTCCCTCCCTCCCTCCCTCCCTCGTGCGCACCGCCGCCGCTCCTGCTCCTCCCGCTCGTCGCTCCTAAGGAGCAGGCGCCATTTTTTTTTGGGGGGGGGGGGGCACGCTCTGCTCTGGCCGACGTGCTCGCATGCGCAGTAGAGCTGCTCTCTACTGCGCATTTGCGGCACGTCGGTCCGGGCTCCCTTATGTAGTAGATTCCGGTCTCCGCATCTGAAAAAAGATATAATTGCGATGGAGAAGGTACAGAGAAGGGCAACCAAAATGATAAAGGGGATGGAACAGCTCCCCTATGAGGAAAGACTAAAGAGGTTAGGGCTGTTCAGCTTGGAGAAGAAACGACTGAGGGGGGATATGATAGAGGTGTTTAAAATCATGAGAGGTCTAGAACGGGTAGATGTGAATCGGTTATTTACTCTTTCGGATAGTAGAAAGACTAGGGGGCACTCCATGAAGTTAGCATGGGGCACATTTAAAACTAATCGGAGAAAGTTCTTTTTTACTCAACGCACAATTAAACTCTGGAATTTGTTGCCAGAGGATGTGGTTAGTGCAGTTAGTATAGCTGTGTTTAAAAAAGGATTGATAAGTTCTTGGAGAAGTCCATTACCTGCTATTAATTAAGTTGACTTAGAAAATAGCCACTGCTATCACTAGCAACAGTAGCATGAAATAGACTTAATGTTTGGGTACTTGCCAGGTTCTTATGGCCTGGATTGGCCACTGTTGGAAACAGGATGCTGGGCTTGATGGACCTTTGGTCTGACCCAGTATGGCATGTTCTAATGCCTTGCTGACATATGCGTGTAAAAGCTAACAAAGTGCTATGGAAGACACACGTGTGCTAGCTGTGCTAGAGTAACCTCTTAAAATTAGGAGCAGACATGGACAGCTGGAGTACTTTAAAACATATCTATACACATGCGCACAATTTTACATTTCAGCGTATCTTTGCTCGTGCACTGACACGTGTATGTATGGGTGCTTGCCTGCTCATTTTAAAATTACCATCTAACTGAAATAGCACGGACAATAAAATAAATAGCACGCAGTATGCTGACTTAGTGCGTTCTAATTTGAATTAGTGCACACGAAGAATGATGCATTTGAAAACAAAATTATTCTAAATGAAATTTAACGAAAACGAAATTAAACAAAACAATGAAAATAATAGAAATATTTTGCCGTGCACACCCCAAGCCACAGTAGCATTGTGCACGATCGGCCCCAAAAAAACTATGCTGTGCA
The DNA here is from genome assembly GCF_901001135.1 of Rhinatrema bivittatum. Taxonomy (NCBI): domain Eukaryota; kingdom Metazoa; phylum Chordata; class Amphibia; order Gymnophiona; family Rhinatrematidae; genus Rhinatrema; species Rhinatrema bivittatum. The sequence continues at coordinate 331,289,177 of NC_042620.1, forward strand.
TGCTAGCTGCCAAAATTCGCTGCGATAACCAGCCCAAATTGAAAGGGATGGTTAGCCCGGGAGATTCCCCTCTTCTCAGAAACCGTAACTCAGTCTTTCCGAATCTTTTCAAGCCCATTAACAAAAATACCAGCCTTCACGGCACAGGCAACGTGGGCAAGGAGAGGACTCATAGACTCAAAAGAGCTAGGCAAGCATTGAAAATTCCCACCACTCTCTGCCAAATTTTAGAAAAAAAGGGAGACAGAGGATGGAAATATTCCTGAATGCATCATATTGGACCAGTTCCCCACCATCCACATGTAGAGAGCCCTTGGGTCTCCACCAGATGGCCCTAGCTGCCAGCAGCAGCAGCAGCATGGCCATTCTTCCAAGCACCTTCCCGGAGGAGTGCTGGACTGCGGAGCTCCTGAGGCGCAAGGGAAGGGAAGGTTAGAGCTGCTTTCCAGAGAGCAAGGTGGTGGGAAGAGAGAGAGAGAGAGAGAGAGAGAATCTTGGCTCTTTTGCTGAGTTTTTGTAAGGGGTTTATTTATTTTTTTCACCTGTGAGACCTGTGCTTTTCCTGGGAGGATGATTCCCCTTTCTAGAAGGGCAAGAGCTATCTGACTTACCCCCTTCACCCCCAAGCAAGAAGAGGTTGCAGTGACCACCAGTTGGAGAGATTCAGAATTGTTTCTTCTTCAAGATTGCCTTTTGCCACCTGAGTGGGAAGGAAGTTCTTTTTTTTTTTTTTCTCCCTGCCCTCCTTCCTTCCCCTACAACTGGGAAGGCTTAACGTTACCCTTCCAGAGAGGAAGATCTACCGCCGTCTGTTTGAAGAGACGTGAAGAAGATCTGGAGACTGCCAGAGGCATTTCCAGCCCGGGGACACAGGGCACAGCCGGCTGGGAGTTCGGGAGTACCATTGGACTTCAGGTACTCTGGAGAAAGGGGACATATACTGCTAGGACACCCCAGGCACTGTTGGGACACTTATCAATCCACCCCATATAGCATACGACAGTCTCTACACTGAGGGACACCTCCACAGAGGTACAGAGACCATGAATCTGTACTCTCGGACGAGAGTGACACTTGGATATATCTGGACATTACATTATTTATGCACCTTAAATATCTGGCAGCGGATCACGGTAAACTTTTATTTGAACACCCATCCAGTCAGTCCAGCCCGGTTTGTCAGTGCATCTATGCTGAAGAGCCAGGGTAAGGGATTCCACCCCCAAGGGCAACAAGGACAGGGCGAGTGAACAATCAGGATGTAGCCCGGGGTTGTACTGGTTTTTTGTTTTTTTTTGTTTTATGGCCCTGTCAAGATTTATCCCAGCCGCCGAATTGAAGTTACGCACACAAGGGAAACGTTGGTGTGAGGTGAGCTCTCAGCTCGGTCACTTTGGCTACTGCGGCTCCCCGACCTCCGAGCGAGTCGCGTCCGGTGCTCAGTCCATGCTCTCCCCGTCTCGCTCAGCCTGGGGATGCGGCAGGGTGCAAGGACTCGGAAGATGAGGTGGTGCCGTGCGCACAGTGTGAACTGCACAAAGTGGGGCTCAGCTGTCCGTGCCCTGCATGGTGCCCATTAATTTCCACCCTCGGGGTGCATGTGCTGTGGGCATCTACGTGATTAAGAGCCACCGCTGGTGACCTTTGCTGCTGAGAGGTGCTAAACTAAACTGGGAACCCAGGAAGACAATGCAACACTGCAGAAACAGAATCAGAAATGCATTTATTTATATAAAAGCATTTATCACCTGCCCCTCCAATAAAATCATTCATAATAGTAACAAAGTCCCAAGAAACAAATTAAGAATACATAAGATAATATTACCAGCAACTGCAAGGTGGAGTAAGGCTAAAACAGAACTCGCTGGAGCAAAAGATAAGGACTATTGGAAGGCTGCTTTAAATAAATGGGTTTTAGTGCCTTTTTAAATATCTTTGCATCCTGTGCGAGGCGTAGAGAGAGAGAGGAGGATTGGCCCGTGGACTGAAAAGCAGCGTTCGCATGTAGCGACCACCAGCCTTGCCGCCTTAGGAGGTGGAACATATAGTAGTAGGAACTGACTGGAGGGCCTAAGTGTCCGGATTTGAGTGTGGGGATTTCAGATTATGGAGGAGGATATGAACGGGTTTGGCACGTTTGTAATTAATTTGAGCAGGCATAGGAAGCCAAGGGAAATCTTTTAAAAGTAGAGTAAGGTGGCGATGAATCGGGGTATCAGTCTGAATGACTGCAGAGGGAGTTCTTAACTACATTTCTAACAGGAGGTAACATGGAAAGAGTAGAGTCAAGAATGACCCCGAGATTATGGACAGTGGGTGGGCAAAATATATAAAAGAGATCAGACATGCACATTTTCCAAAGCTGACAGAGAAAATCCAAGACGTCCCACAGGAGAAGAATGAGCAGGAAAATCTCTTTATGATTCTGGGTGAAGCAGGAGGAACGGCGGCTGTAGCAGCAAATTCTGTGCTGTCCTGCCACCAGGCCAGAAATGAAACCTGACCAGGAACAATGTGGACCACACCAAGAACCCGAGACATGACTCCAATATTGCACGTTCTGTAACCTGGGCCTTTCCTTATTACCAATTTTCTCCTTTCCTTTTTCCAATTTTCTCCTTTCCTTTTAACCATTCCGTATAATGACTTTGGCAACACATGCAAAACTGTCGTGCCAATAAAGTTATCTGAATCTGCCGAGAGCGGGGCCTAGGTGCTTGTCCGGGCCCGAGCGTAAGGCAGTGGTGACTTTTCCATGGCACAGCTGGTCGGGTCTGAAGGCGTGCCACTCTGCCATGGCACACTGGTTGGGCTTCCCTCCCCTGCCTCCCAAAAGGGGGTTCTCTGCCCTCCCAAACCCACCAACCCACCACCCTCCCTCTGGAATCAGGTCCCTCCCAGTCCAGAGGGCAAGATCTACCCCACACCTCAGCTGCCAGCGAGGTGCTGGGGGGCCCAGTAAAGACTGAACACATACAAAAACCCAATAAAAATAATATAACAAAAATAAAATACCGAACACCTGATCCAAGGCAGGTGGTACAATTTTGGGCTTTACTGAGCTCAGGGAAATAGCAGGTATAGGGTGCATACCCTCTTTTGTCTATGACATGCCCTGATTTACATATCAGGGCATGCTAATTTTAGCGTGACTTCACATCCTGAGAAACCATTGTAACATACATGCTAAGGCCTTGCTGCACACCATGCTTTTTTTTTTTTTTTAGTACACTCAAAAGACTGTTAATGGTTATTGCATCACCCCCCATGAGGGATAAGCTTTAGGCATACACCTAAAATGATAAATTGCTGTAATAATCTGGGATTAGCGTATAAACCAAAAGCAACGCTGACATGGCAATCATTTATAATGCCGTTAATGACCATCTCACCTGTGGCTGAAGGGAGGTCACCGGGTCTGTCTTGTCCTAGACAGCAGTAAGGCCTTACCTGGCGGGCATAACGCGTCCCACATTCCATAGCAAATTTCCAGAGGATTCAGGCTAAAAAAAAAAATACTTTTTTATACTGCCTTATATGACTGTGCAGGCGGACGCTTTAAGCTGTGTAGAAACCAGAGTACTCAAGTGGAGAGTAGAAAGGCTGTGGGGCAATCAGATGTTACTAACGTTATCTTCAGCAGACGTTATTTAAAAAGGCATTTATTATTACCAAAATATTACTTGGCTTACAAGGGAAGCATGGGATGAGCAGCAGACCCTGGAGAGGAACACTGCAGGTGTTTGGCCAAAGAGAAGAGACTGTTGGAGGTCTCCTATACTTTGTGCACACTGTACATTCTGTATATATTGCCTCTGCTATATTTAATCTGGATTAAAAAAAATATATATATAGTTTTTGGCGGCTGTGCACACTTTGCATTCTGCATCCATGAAGGGAAATTGAATCTAATTTACCACACTGGAAACATTTTCCAGTTTTGCATGGATACATCTGGAAAAACCTTTGCAATTGAAGAAAGCGTTGCTGAGTCTGTCCTCGTGCATTCTGTGCACATTTTATATAACAATACTTACAATTCCTTATATGATGCAGTTTTACTTACACTGTCTGCATTCTGTGTATCCTTGCACTGTGTATGCTGTGTGCATGCTAAATGGGATCGAGTCCCTCAGATTCTCTTTGGTGTCTAGAGGATGAGTATCTGAAAAAAACTCGGAACAGCAAACGTTGTAGAGGAAGATATTTTGGAGATAGCTGACGAAGAAGGGAGGTACTCGTCAGAGCCTGACAAAAGACATTTGGACTAGGCTGGAGGATCTATCATCAATGTCCTCCGCTTTGCCCACAGATATCCTCACAAATACCCACCTACCCAAGTAACTACGTGCCTTTCATTCACCTCTACCGACCCTCAGACCCATATACATTTACTCCTGCTCAAGACTGTCAGGCTAAGACTCTTCCACTTGCATTCACTTTATATCGAAGCTATTTTGGCACTTGTGAAACTTGTTTTTACATCTGCACTTTAGGTTGCCACATAACACCACAAAACTGTTAAGACCCTTCCCCTATATTTAAACACTGGCTAAAGATTTTCATGCAATAACCAACCCATGCAATAACCAACTTTAAAAAGGATAATGTTGCTTTTCTGGGGGGAATGCCTACTCTTCGAAAACAAAATGACTGTGGGTCAGCCTGGTGGCTCACTGGCAGGGCTGTGCCCTGCCCTGCAGAGGTCCTGGGTTCACTTTCTGGACTGGGAAGCTGCGCACCAGGTCAGTCAGGAGGCGGCACTCACAACCCCTGGGTGAAGCAGGTCGCAGTCACTGCACGATGGCAAGACCCAGTGGCCAGACTCAGGGTCCGGCACTGCAGGAGGGTCCCAGCAGGAGACGGTGCATGGCCCCCCCAGTCAGGGACTGTCACTCTAATGACTGGGCTAAGGGAAGGGCTATAAAACAGGGGGAAAATCCCTGGGTACAGACGCAAGGTGGCAGATCCCAGCTGGAAGCCCATATGAAGAGAGGGCCCCTGCAAAAAGAAATACTGTGCCAGTCTTCACCCTACATTCATGGCATTTCTTATTCTTGCATTCACACTCAGTTTCTCTCTCGCTGTCATATTTTTATCTTGCAATCTGCACACTTTTTTAGACATATCAATTTCTCTTCATCTTAAACATACATCTCCATACACGTAGGGATCCCAAGAGCTTTAAGGATATCACAATGCACAAATAATACTTGCATACTGCTCAGTAACACACAGATTACTCATGATACTCAATCATGATACTAAGGGGCACTAATCCATACTGTCAGACCCCTGGTACACAACCCAATGCCAACAGATTTCACTCACACCGCATACACAGCTCCACTTACTGATCATCACTCATAGCCTTCTGATACACACAGTACTACCCAACAGGTGGCATAATATTATGGAAAAACAAACATGAGAATTTATCAATATACAAAAAGTTTATTTACAATTCCCCTCCCAAGAAAATACATGCAAATAAAACCTCTTGGTGTCCTGTGAGCTGGCTCAAGTTTCGAGTCACGGAGTAGAGGGGGTGTGTGTTGTGGTTGTGTAGGTCAGTGATTCCCAACCTTTTTCGTGTTGTGGCACAAGGGGTCACTTCACCGTGGCCCACCATCACCATCATTTTCTCTTCTGTCTCTCCCCCCACTTCTAGCTTCATAACGTTCCCTCTCCCCCTGGTATTATCACTCACCCTTTCCTCCCCCTGGCACCATCGCCTTCTCTTCCCATCCCTCCTCCTTCCACACCCCCTTGCATCATCATCACTTTATCTTCCCTTTCCTCCACCACCCCTCCCTGGTATCTTCTTTTCCTTTCCCCCTGGCATTATCACCCTCCCTCTCCCTCCATCATTCTGGCATCATCATCACCTTCTTTCTCTCTCCAACCTTCTGACATCATCATCATCACCTTCGCTTCCCTCTCTCCTGATATCACCACCTTCTTTCCTTCCTGCTGCCCAACCTCTCCCTCGCCCCTCCCTCCAGCATCATCACCACTTTCTCCTTCCAGCCCCTGGCATTATCACCACTTTCTCTTCCTTCTCCCTCTACGGCACCATCATCACCTTAATCTTCCCGCTCTCCTTGCAAAATCACCTCTATGCCCACCCTTCTGGCATTAACACCTTCCCTCCCTGACATCATTGCCACTTTCCTTCTCCCCCCATCCCCTGGCATAATCACCACTCTCCACTCCCCTGACATCATCACTTTATCTTTCCACCCTTCTGGCATCAGCACCAACTTCCCTCTCCCCTCCATCTCCTGGCATCATCAACGTCACGCTCCACCCCTCCCCCTGGAATTATCACTTTCTCTTCTCATCCTTCTGGCATCAGCACCACTTCTCTTCCCTCTCCCTTCCCTTTTCTCTCCTCCTCTACCCCCTGGAATCATCACCTTCCCTGCCCCCAACTCCTGGCCTCATCACCACCTTCATCCTAAACTCCCTAGCATCATCACTTTCCCTTTCTATCCTTCAGGCAGCAGCTTCTTCTCTTTCCTCTCACCTGCTATCTTCACCTTCCCGTCCCCTTTCTCTCCTTCCACCTCCCGGTATCACCACCTTCTCCCTCCACCCCCTGGAATCATCAGCACTTTTTCTTCCCTCCCCTCTGTCACCATCATCATCATTTTAATCTTTCCTCCCTCCTGGCATCATCACCTTCCTTGCCCCTTTACCCAGCCCATCTAGCCCTTGTCATCATCACCTTCCCTCTTTCCCCACCCTCTGGCATCATCACCTTCCACCACCCCCATTGAGCGAGCTGTTGCTTCTTCCTGTCTCTTCACTCCCCGTTGCTGGCAGAAGACTGAGCAGCACTTGCCTGCTGCGGTTTCTTCCTCCTTTTTCGGCTTACAGCATGTCCGGCAGGACTACGGAGAGCTGAGATAGAGAGAGAGAGAGGGGAGCAGATAGGCGCTGCTCTCTGGCCCCCCTCTGCAGGCAGGAAGGAAAGAAGCAACGAGACTGCCGGCGGCTCAGCTTGTCACATCCGGCTCTTCTCAGGGCACAACGGTTGGGGGAACACTGGCGTAGGTTGTAATACACCTGGTCCTGTGCTGTGTTTCACGACATAAACTCTTGAAGGTATGAGGCAGATAAGCATCTCCCTAGCCTTCATTTTCTAGGTTGCCCTCAAAGTCCACACTGATCTGTCAAAGCATTGTATCCTAGAGGGGATGGAGTGGAGACATTCTTATTATCACTACTTCAATCCTTACCTGGTGTCCTACCCAAGTAGGTAAAATTGGGATAAGGCATAATTGGTAGAAGGTGAGAAGGATGCATGACTCACTGGAGTAAGGAACATAGCAAAGGGACATGAAAGCAGAAAAATAATGGGGGAGAGGGGAGTCATACATGTGTGTTTGAAAGTTATAAACAGAAGTTTAAAATCATCTTGAAATGTAACAGGGTGCAGGTGGAGAGAGGCTAGGAGAGGAAAGCTATGGTGAAGAAAAGGGGCTGTAGAGCTTTTGGGAAGTTGGCTTGTGCACAGAGTGGAGCTGGGGCAGGCTGGCAAGGAGTTGGGCAGGATGTCAAGACATGAGTACTTACATCTGGAACAGACTTCCCGAGCTGCTGCATCAGGCTCCCTCTCTGACCTTGTTCAAATCCATACTGCTTTTAAATCTTAACCCCCTCGTTCTCCTGACTATACCTTTGTTTGTATTATTCATTTTCCGTAATAAATGAAACTGCCCAGTTCTCTTATTTGTCCTGTTTATCTGGCCTGAATAGATTGTAGTTTAGGGAGCAGGTACTGTCTCTTGGGTGGATTTGTACATCCCTGCAAGATCTAGCAGTGTCATAGAAATGCTAAGCAGTAGCAATAGAAAATAGATGCCAAAGGACACATGTTCAAGGCGTTGTGTTGCTGGTCGCTGAGAGAGCTTTCAGATTCTAGCAAAGAGATCCATTTGAGAAGGGATTGATCCTATTTGCCGTACAGTGCTGCTGCTATCAGCAACAAGGGCAAGGCGGGGTGTGGAAAGGACATGCTCCTTCCCTCTTAGGAGTTTATGCACACGTGAATCTTCCCCAACCTCTGCATAGCATTCTCCTCCACTTTTTTTCCCTTGGCCTTACTTGAAGCTGGCATGATTGTGGAAGCATGCTCGGAGTGCCACCTCTCCCAGATCCGGGCATTAGTGATAATGCATCGGGCGAGCATGCTGAAGGAGCTTCCTTCTGACCTCAGGGGCGGGACTTTGCAGATTAGTAAAGGGGTCAGGAAGCTTGTGCATCTGGGGGGGGTAGCAGAAAGGTGAGCTATTTCATCCTGAAAACAAGCTCAGCCAACCCCCCCCCCCCCCCCCCCCATAAAACTATACCCCTAAACCACCAACTACCATCAATGCTGAGTTTAGAAATCCAACTGCAGCCAGACATGGATTTTTGTTTTAAAGTGGATTAAGATGTCTTAACTGTTCCTTGTGCACATCTGCAACGCAGCTTCACCCTGGGTGTATTCTGTGGGGCTAATGTATCAAGGCCAAGCCTTTGCTATCGCTTACCTTTGCTCTTGTGTTTACCGTACCGTGTGCATCATATTTTTCTCTGAGCATTCTGATGAGGCTAGCCTCGAAACCTAAATGTGTTTTGCATGCTATGGCTTTACCTGGTCTAGTGAATATAGCTTGTGCGTTTATTCGTTCACCATACAGACTGTATGCACGCTACTTTGTCAACTCTGTACCTTATTCATTTTGCATATGTTTTCCAGGCTGCATGATTTGTGCATCTACTACGTATTCTAGGGACACTGTTGTGAATATAGTATATATATGTTCCCCAACTGGTGTGCTTTAGGTATTTACACTACGTATGCTAAATATAGTGCCAAAAAACACGCTCAGGAAAATACAATAACGTCAATGGGGAGCGTGAGAAAGGGTTTTAAGTCCTCAGAAAACTTAGACGTTATGCAAGTACCGTTTCAACGTTTTATTACGAAGAACTCCATATTTAAATGATGCATAAATATAGAAAGTCGATCCCCCGACACGGACACCATGTTTTGCCAACCAAGGCTGCGTTGGGAGGGAGGGATGCTGCAGGCAAACAAGCTCAAAAACCAGAAAATACACAAACTAGTATTTAAATCTTAATGTAAAAACATCGAGGACAAATCAAAATGGACAGCAGAAGAACACTGAAACGGGATAAAATTAATACAGAATTACCTTTAGTGTTAGAGGCTTAAACATAAGTGGAGTTCTTACAGAAAGCCATCAGAGGAAAGACATTGAAAGGGAAATTTGGTGCCAGAATGCTTTTGTACGTCATTGGTGGTCACATGATCCTAAAGAGGCCAATGAAAATGGAGATTTACGGTGCCAAGAAAACAAAATAAACTCAGTACAAACCAGTGACAGACATAATGGTGATAACCTGCAGTGCGGAAAACGGGAATCCTCACGATATACCAGTTTGCGTATTTTCTGGGATTTGAGCTTGTTTGCCTGCACCATCCCTCAGCTGACACAGCCTTGGTTGGCGAAACCCGGTGTCCGTGTCGGGGGGGTTCGACTTTCTATATCTGTACATCCTTGAAACCTGGAGCTGTTCGGTAATAAAAAGCTGAAACGGTGCTTGCATAACCTCCACGTTTTCTGAGGACTTAAAGACCTCTCTCGGGCTGTCCGTTTACATTATTGCTAAATATACTGTACATGTCCCCATATTCTGGGCAGTGTGGACACTGTGTTCTCAGTTGCATGGAACTAGTGCGACCAACCAAGAAAGGGTTTCAGGGAGAAAAGCCACCTGTTTGGATTTGGGCTCTAGTCATTAGGTCATTCTTTAATTGCCAAATTCTTTGTTAGGTTCCATTCTGAATTCAAGCACTGGCCTCGGACATCTTGTGTGGAGCAAGCAGAGGTACGGACTATCCCAAGCTCTTTCTAATCTTCTCTCTTCCAGGTACTTGGTTCCATACCACGTTGCAGGTGGAAAGAGGTCATGCTACTTTTTCTCAGAAAAATGTTGTAAAATAGTTTAACACACACAAAAACAAAATCCCACCTCTTTTACACTTCCTTTTTATTTAACGCCATAAATATTTCGCATAAGGCCCACTGTTTCCTTACAGCACGTTTATAAATACTTTCTTTTTATGTTATACATACAACTTGAACACTTGCTTGACTGGGTCAAACAACCCAATAAGAACAATAAAAATGCTAAAATCATTTGGCGAGAATGCAGCAGCCGGGCAGTCACCAAACTCATTCACTCAATACTGTTAATAAACCCAGGTACTAATGCTCGAATATTTGGCTTCAAAATGAAGATTAAAAACCATGTCTTTCTTTTATTCATTTTCCCCCTGCTACTAAGTCACCAGGCGCAGGTCCCCACTGGGAACCATAAACTCATGGCCTTTGTGTCCCCCCGAATAAAAGTGACCGCACTGAGAATACCATGCAGAACTTACGGTAGCTACTAAAACTTACAGGGTTCCCTGAAATGTGGCCGTATCGAAAACAGAGCAGAAATATGGAATGACAAAAACACTTAAGAAATGAAATAAAATGTGAAAAAAAAAAACCAAACAAACCCCCAAGAAACAAACAAAAAAAAAAGCCAAAGAAAACCAGAATCCAAAAGTACAGCGGGTATGCCACCAGCAGTAAATATATGCAGAGAGATGATGTGCGTACGTGCAAGAAGTAAGGCGGAGCCTTCTGTGTCGTGGTGGGCATACGGACTGACAGGGGCGGTGGGGATGGCTCGGTTTTTTTTGGCTTGTGCTGATGGAGAGGCTGCTGCAGGCCTTTCACGGCTGGATTTATCCTGCCCGAAGCCCTGAACGTCTGGACAAGTCAACTTTGAGCAACTCAAGTGTCTCGAGGCGGGGTATTCTCCCACTTCTTGGGCCAGGCCAGACGCGTTCAGCTGCCGTGGCATTCTCCGGTTTGCCCGGCCTGACCGTGCCGATCCGGCGCCCCGCGGAGGAGACGGGGACAAAGCCTACCTGGGAAACCCAATGCCGGTTCCTCGCCCCCCCCCCACCCTTCCATACAACCAAAACCTCGAAAACTCCTGGCACGTTTCTCGAAACCCAATTTGTGGAAGTTAAACCCTTAGCTCTCCAACTCGTATTGGCAGCTTCTTTCCAACAGCCCTGCTGAGAGGTCAGCGCAGGCGACAGTCCCAACGTAGCGTGATGCTTGGCAAGGGATTTTGGTAACACAGCACATTGTACTCTGCTAATCAGAAGACCTCGTTCCTTTCCCAGGAGCCACCACGTTCTTGTCGAGTTGATTTACACAGGGTCCTGAAAACCTCAGAGCGGAGTGGGCTGATGAGGCTCCGCAAAGCCCAGGAGGAAACGTCGCCACAGAATAGCCTGGGCCCCAGCATGCACGCCCGTGCAAAGAATCCCGCGGCTGCTGGAAAGAGCCGAGATTCAAGCATAAAACACCCCCTCACCTGGCCTGAGCTGCAAACATTGAACGTGTTTTCAAGGCACCCTGAAGTTTTGTCACAAAAACTATTTAATGCGCGTCTCTTAAACCCCGTTTTATATATATTTACATATATTTACCAATTCTGGACCCAGTAAAGTTTGCTGTTCGGGCTTGAATTTCCCTGCATGCCCCTGGTGCTCCTTCTGAGAGATTCATCTAATGTCAGTTCACAAAACGATCATCCTGAGTTTCTCAATCCACCTTTTACTCTGCCGTCACTGATTGCTTAATTGATTTGTTTTGAATGTTTTACCATTTGAAGGGAGCTTGAAGCCCTCGTACATGGAAGCTGCCCAAGGAGTCTCTTTTTTCACACGGATTTTTGCCACCAGAAGAGCAAATTAGAGTGGGTGAGCTCCAGTTCTTGATGTTGGCTGTAGTTGAGGAGAGCTGTCTAAATCCTATCAGATGTGGTTAGATCAAGCAAGTCTTCGTTTAGGCTGCCATGGAAAATCTGGCAATTTAATCCATTTCAGCTTTTACTGGGGGTTAAAATCCTGTGGTGACATCTGAGTGGGGGATTCGTTTTCACCTGCGGAGGGGCAGCTTAGAGAGCAAGGCTGGCTGAACTCACAGTGCAAGCTGTGGTTTAATTTGAGATGCACTGGGAATCTTAAAAGATCCCTTGCTCCTAGCACTCAGTATTCAGAAAGAGTCTCACCTGGAACAAGGAGCTGTCCCCTCTCACAAGCTGGAGGCAAATGTATCACAAGACATTGTTAGCACTCTCTGCAAAGCCTTTGACTGCATGTTTTGTTCATCATTCTGATGAATGCTTCTCTCTTCCTCCATCCCTCTTCTCACTCTGTATTTGTTGTTTCATCTCCAACTTAAACAATAATCACTGATACTTTACTCTTCTCTGCTGGGTTCAGCCACTGACACACACTTTCTTTCTCTCTCTCTCATACACACACACACACGGTTCAGCCACTGACAACACACACACACCCAGACACACACTCTCTCACACACACACACACACTCACTCTCTCACACACACACACACTCTCTCTCATATACACTCTCTCTCTCTCACACACACACACTCTCTCTCACACACACACACACAGGGTTCAGCCACTGACACACACCTTCACACACACACACACACTCTCTCTCTCTCTCACACACACACACACACACACTCTCTCTCTCTCTCCCTCTCTCCAATAGGAGGATACATAGCATTGGAGCTGGGGCATTCAGCTGCACTGTACTGTGTTAGGAATAGGCCACTTATCATGTAAACACATCTAACATGGCTGAGCTCACCAAAAACAGACAATTCAGAAACAAACAATAGACACATCTGACGGCAGAGGACGACTGTAAGCCCATCCAGCCCCTGCCAAATTTCCGTCCTAGTCCAGTGCCTTAGACCCCAGCTGATCTCTGGCTTAGCTCCAGCTTTCTTGAAATGTGTTCTCTTAGTAACAAAATCATTTATCAACAAGAAGCTCAGAAAAAGGAGAGAGGGTATTCTTGCCTCAGCAAACATCATTCTGAGAACTAATGGTGCGAACGAGAAACACTCATCTTGAACACCCTTATCCATGTCCTGCAGTGTTTCGGTGGGAGGGCTTTGGTTCACTTCCTGATATACGTGACATTTAAACATGAGATGACTGCAGATCCGAAGCTGCAAACTCTAAACCAGGGGGCGGCTCAGTCTGATCTTTTGGGGGCTTCCAGAGAGCTGGGTTTTCACGATCTCTAATGAATATACATGAACCTTACTTGCATACACCACCTCCTGTGGATGCAGATATTTATCATGCATTTTCATCAGGGATATTCTGAAAACCCAGGCCTGCTCTGAACTCCCAGATGGTGCACTCCAGCTGTTACTGCGCCCAGCTCACTGCAGATATTCTAGTTAAAGAATATTGGTTGCAGTTTTTATTTTATTTGTCCCCAGAAAGTTATCAGTGTTGATTGTAACGACAAAAAATGAGAGAAAGGCAGTACAAAAACGACTCCTGGTTTACCTGGGAAAATCTCGAGGTTTATTTAGGTGGACAGAAGTAATGAGGGGGTCACTCAGACTCTTCTCCCGGGGGTGATGGTAGGGAGGGAAACAGCTGGATGTAGACAGGGGAAAGGATACCAAAGTGAAACAAGACCTGCAAATTAGGGGCTTTTCAAGAACTCAAAATGGATCGGCTGCAGGACAGAAGGAATCTTTAGGCCACAGGCTTCAATAAGGTACAGAAAGACGACATTTTCTATTGAAAATGAAATCCAGCGACAAGGGTGGGGGGTGGGGGGGGGTCATCATCTGAAGTTGTTAAGTAGAAGCTGCGTAGGAAACATGAGAAATACCTTTTCACTGAGAGGGCGGTAGCTTTCCACAAGCAGGCACGGACACAGAGCTAACTGCAAGCAAAAACCCTGACGGAATCTAAACCTGTTCAGTGCACGGAGGCAGGTGGTGTTGGGAGGGGGTAATAGGGCTTCAGCATTTGCTCAGTCCTGTGGAAATTTAGAAGGCCATAGCTGAGAAAGTACAAGCCAAGAGGGGGGGGGGCTGAAAGATGGCGCTACAGCTGCATCGGGGGGGGGGGGGGGGGGTGACCTGCACCGAGCGGCCAAGAGCGCCGGGTGGCTGGCGGTGTCAAACTGCTGCCTCAACAGTTCTGGTAGCTATTTGGATGGTTACAAAGCTCGGGGGGGGGGGGGGGGGTAAAAGACACGAGAGGGGGGGACCTGGCTGTCAAATTAAGCATGGGGCTTGTAAGACCCAAAAACCCCCCAGAAAGACAAGGCTTAGAAAAGCCAGCAGCAGAGGTGGGGGAAGCCAGCACTGTAATACTATTTAAACAGATATAGAGGAAGGTGGAGAGAGCAGAGCTGAGCGACGGTGTGAAAGACATGGGAGTGGGGTGGTTGGTTCAATTTGCCCTCTCCTCTACCCAGAGTAGTTAGGACCAGCGAGGACAGCAACTGGGCAGACTGGTTGGGCTAACTGGTCCTTATCATGCGCTATATTACTGTGCGGACCGCGGATGGTACCGGGGTATACGAGTGGATGACTCGTTCCAGAGGTGGCGGGGGGGGGGGGGGGGGGGGAGGGCCTGGTTCAGTCACTAATTGTTGGGAGACCAAAATACAATTCTGTGAAGTGTTACAAAATCCAGGATGAAAATCCGTAAAAACTGAACTATAAGGTTTTTATAAAACGTGGGATTTTGGGGGGGGGGGGGGGTGTGTTAAAAGTTGAGTTAAATGGATGATGAAGGACTGTATGCACAGCGCAGACGAAATGCCGTCATCATAAAAATGTGTGGCTCATAATCATGAAGAGGGAGACAGGAGGAGGAGGAGAGCTTTGATTTCTTCAACAAGTTGGTGGCTTTCACCGAATCTTTCTTCCTGCTTGATTTACATTTTAGATAAATGTCAAAAAAACATATTGGGGGGCGGAAAAAAGGCAATAAAACATGGAGGAGATAACTAAAAAAAAAAATACAGGGAGAATTGCTGCGACGAGCCGCACCTCAGCCGCAGGTAAATTAGTTCCCGTGACCACGGATCCGTCCTCTGTGAGTGGCGTTTAGGAAAAGCGAGACCTCTTGGACTCGGCGTAAGATCGAATGCTCCGTGAGCACCCCCCCCCCCAGCCTAGGTAAAATGCGTTCAGCCCAGACACGTCAGGAAGAGTTGGCGCTGGCTTACAGAACCGGTCAACAGCAGCTGCGATCGGGTCCGGCAGGCCTTAAAGCTATTCGGCGACTTTCCCTGTTCTTCCACAGGTAGAGGGCTTGCTCTACGGGGACACCGCTGGGCACCTGAACACGACGGCGGCCGGTGAGCCCCCTAACGCCAGGGCCTGGGGATCCCCTGCCACCCTACCGCAGCCCTGGCTCCCACCCGTGTCTCCCATAGCACACCGAGCGTTTCGGCAGTCTTCCAGCCTCTTCACTAAGTATTTGCTGATTTTTCCCCTAACGGGCGGGGAGGCGAAAAGGAGATAACTTGTAGGACGGTCACCTCAGGCAGATCAGCTGGGCGAGGCTGATCCGGTCTTGGTGTGCGTGTGCGGAGATGTGGTTCCCTGGTTTTCCGAGGGAAGCACGGGACCGGGTCATCCTCTGGGCTCGCCTGGGTGAGGTGACAACAGCCCTAGAATCTTTCTGGGTCCATATTCAAAGGCTTTGCCCGGGTAACTTCTCGAGTTACCCGGACAAAACAAACGAGAATTGAAAATGCCTCCGCCCCCCCCCCCCCCCCGTTCGCCAACTAAATTTTGTCTGGGTGACTTCTTATCCGGACAAAAGGGGATGGTTCTGGGGGGGGGGTGGGTGGTCTGAGGGGGAGCGCTGCCCGCCAAGATTAGCCAAGTAGGTCAGGTTGGAAAAACATCCCAGACATGCTCAGCAGAGCCGTTCCGCTGAATATCCGAGTAAAGATGACTTTCCTGCTCACGGGCCTGCTGAACGTGATGCCATGCACACATCACCGACCTAAGGGAGAGAGGCACCGGCCTTAAATTAAGATTTTTTGACTTGGGGAGAGGGCTGGAAGTTGGAAAAAGGCTGCAGCCGAACCATACCTGTAAGCTTTTGAAGCCCTGGGGGTAGCTTGAAACCCCCCCCCACCCCCCCTTGCTATATTCCACGTCCTGATCATCAGCTACCGTCCACGGCTGATATAAATCTGTGAGATAACGGACCCGATGCAATAAGCGAGACTGCGCGCGATTCCCCCTGCTGGCAGCCAGTGCGTGGCCTGAACTGTAAGCGGTCACCTCGCCCCGCAAGGTTTTTCCTTCCCTGCTCCTTCCTCGTCCAGGCTGCCGCCTCAGAATCGCTAGCTGAGCTGGAAAATGAAGTGCAAGCCGCCTGCCTCCTTGCCGTTCAGCGGGTTTTTCCCGCTAATTACCTTACTGGGGGGCTTTGCTTTCCAGGACACAGAAAATGGGCTCCACCAAGCCTGCCAATCACAGCTCTTGACTCGGTGTAGAAAGGTTTGTGCATCGGTGCATGAGATTCACACGTCAGACAGGACGTTCCCTCAGATAGAAAAAATCCTAAGAATTAAAATAAAGCTACAAAAGAGGGGTTTTTTTTTTGGTTTTTTTTGTATTTTCTTCCCTCGCTCTCCTCTCGCCTTTCAGCTCATGACCGGAAGGTTGGGTCCGAACGGGGCGGACCCAACCGCGCAGCACTGGCGCCAGGAACGCTGCGGTCCAAAAAACGCAATCGACGGACGTTAACAGAAGATAAATAACCCATTACAGAATAAAAGATCGGACGCGGCCCCTCCCCGCCCCCCAGAACAACAGTTAAAAACAATAGAAATACAGTAACTAGCAGTATCACAGTGCACTACAGAGCACAGCCAGACTAGCACGACTGGTAAAAAACCACAGGGCTTTGAATGTTCAAGAGGTTCTCACTTCCCCTCCGGTTAAAAAAAAAAACCCAACCAAAACACACACATATATATATATATAAACAGATATATCTATATCTATATATATATATATATATATATATATATATATATAAACCAAATGAGGATAAAAACAGAAAGAAAGTCACAAGGGAATAGTGTTGAGCTTCTGCGACGGACCCCAGAGCAGGGAAGAAAATCCCAAGTCGATGCAGGCTCCTCTCCCCCCCTATAACCTCCCGAAATCCAGGGAAGGGAAGAGCAGCCCGGAGAGTCGTAGAAAATAAACATCCAGGTGGGGGGGGGGGGGGGACACGGTCTCCGAAGTCCTTTCTGCTTCGGCGTTGACGCGCAGATCAGGTCGCTGTCCTACAACCCTTCCCCTCCCCCGCCCGCTCCCTCCCCCGCCGGGAAAAAAAAAAAAATCTAGGACGACAATGTTCTTTTTTTTTTTTGGTCCTTCTGTATTGTAGTTGGCAATAGTGCTTCTCCGAAAAAGGTCCATCTATAAATATAATTTTCTCTTTTGGATTTCAAATGCTTCCCTCTCAATATATATTTATAATCTCTATGTATAATATTTATATATGTATAATCATTTTTTGAAGGGTGTTAACCTGCTGAAGTTCTGCCAGAAGGGTGACTGGCTGCGCTTGGGCTCGCTGAACTCGAAGACCTGGGCCTGGCAGATGCCGTCCGTTACCAGGTAGTGTCCCTGATTCGTCGGCTCCTGGGGAGGGGGGTAGGCCGGAGGCACGGACCTCGAGTAGCCGACGCCTGCGGAGAAAACAAGAGCGTGAGTCCGGGCGGGGAACACCTGACAGGTTAAAAAAAAACAAAAAGATGCAGGGAAATCGAAAACGGCCCTGGCCAGCAGCGCCGCCGCGCCCCGCGGGAACGTGGAACGAGCAGAGGTTAAACGCCGCGGGACTGCTCAGGTACATCCTCATGGGGGGGGGTGGGAGAGACCCCTCTACAGCTGAACACCCCCTTTAGGTATTTTTTTATTTTTAGGGACAGGCCTGGCTTCTGCTAGGCTACAATGGCTTTTCCCCGTTTTATAATCCCTCTGCCTCGCCCGCCCACCACATCATTTACAGTCCGTGGTCGGTGGGGGGGGGGGGGGGGGGGGAGGTCACAGATTTTTTTTTGCAGCTCTCTCTCTCTGAGACCTGGCAGGCATTCACCCCGAGCGGGCCAGGCCTATCACCATGGCGCAAGGGCCGAGACACCCATCTCCCTGGGAAACCCCCTGCGTTGTTGTTGTTGTTACCCCTTTCTAGACCCCCCTCCGGCTTTCAAGCTGGATCCTCTCCTGCAAAAGCCTCGGACCTCCGTTCCCCCTCTCGCCTGTGAGCCATCGGCTCGCCTGGGATTTCTCTCCCCCACTGCTCTCCATTTCAGTGGCTCCCAGAGGCTACACCTGGACCCTCGGCATCTCCCCGTGCAGGTGCTTCTAGGTCTCCGCGGCTTCCTTAACGCTTCCTGAGCCAGGAAACCTGAGGACCAGGAGCCCCGGCTTCAGCCAGGAAGCAAACCCAGACCGGCACCTTTCCAGGGATTTGGTTTAATAATTTCATTTTTTATTGAAGTTATTCATGCACAATAATGATAAACTTACAAGAATTATCTGATCAATGCAGGTAAGTACATAAGAGGAAAAAAAAATGTTATTTAGCAGGTCAAATAACAATAAAATCTAAATAAATCCCTATTATCAAGAAAGAAGAAAGGAAAATGAAAATCACTGAAAGAATAACCAAAGCAGCTGAGATCACTACTTACACATTACAGCCTCCCCTATATCACTAAACAGAAGTCCAATTAACTAAGTCTCAGCACTTTTATCTAATTAAAAGGTTTGCAAGTATAGCAAATCGGTAAAAATAAACAGATACCTTTGAAAGATAATAAAGCATTCCCAAGGATCCTGGAGAAAGCATGAGGCTCCAAGAACCACAACTGAAGAACGAGCTTCCTCCGGGGGATACATCAGGAAATATCTGAACCTTACAGCAGCAACCAATCCCGCAGCCCACGTGGAGGAGCGGAGGACCGGACGACATATACTTCCCCCCTCTCTGTCCTACCCGCACAAGGAGGTGGTGCACGGGACCCTGCACACTTTGTACCCAGGGCCAGCTTCCAAGCAGAAGTACACGCCTCCTTTCATTTTGAGATTTGGTGCGAAGGCCGCGGCGTGAAAAGTAATGCTGACAGCTGGAAATCGGTCTTCACTCAGGTCAACCCGAACAGGCTGATCAGGGGCCCGATGTAATAATCCACGCACTGAAATTCAGCGTGCAGTTTCTTAATGCATGCACCAAATACAGGCTTAACTCCCGATGCGATAAACAAATGCTCGCACAAACCCCCGTCAAAATGTGCATTCAGTCTTTTGCAAATACTGAGCACATTTTAACGTGGGCTTGGGGGAGCGGGGCCTGGACTCCTGACCTCCCACATTGGCCAGGCAGTGACTTGGCTCTGATGATCACATCCCCAACCTGCCTTGTTCTCTCGCCACCTTTCTCCTTTCGACTACCTGATGGTATTCAGCTTCAGTGGGAGTCGTGACCACACTCAGGAAGCAGTTATCACCCGGGGCGAATTACCTCCTGCCTAGGGTCCATTCACAGATTATGTAACTCAATTTTTGACATTTTCAGCCACCCCCCACTTAAAATTACATAACACTTCAATCGACCCCCCTTTCTGTAGTGGTAAGGCTTTATAACAGCTTACCTGCATATATGTAGTAGTAATTAGATCTAACTATCTCACAAATTAGTTACATAGAAACATAGACATGTCGGATGTCTAGCGGGAGCGCGTTCCATTGAGTGGGGCCTGCTGTAGATATGACGCGTTTTTGAAGTGAGGATTTTGCTGGGGGGGCATAGAGTGTGCCTTTATATGCTCCTCTGAAGGGTCTTGGTTGATGTGTGAGGTCGCAGTTGGGAGCTTAGGTGGAGCGGGGAGATGTTGTGAATGGATTTGTGGATGGTTGTGAGAACTTTGAAGAGGATCCTGTGTTTAATGGGCAGCCAGTGGAGGATCTTAAGGATGGGGGTGATGTGTTCTCTTTTGTTAGTTTTGGTAAGAATTCTTGCTGCGGAGTTCTGAACCATCTGGAGAGGTTTGATGGTGCTGGCAGGGAGACCAAGCAGGAGCGAGTTGCAATAGTCGATTTTAGATAGTATGATGGCTTGTAGAACCATTCGGAAATCGTTGAAGTGAAGTAGAGGTTTCAACTTTCTAAGGACTTGCAGCTTGTAGAAACAGTCCTTAGTGGTGGTGCTTATAAATTTTTTTAGGTTAAACTGATTATCTAGAATGACTCCTAAATCTCTTACATGAGGAGATTGATTTAATTTTGGTGTGGTTGAAAGGAGGGTGTCAGATGGGCTGAGAAGTTCGTTGTTGTCATCTTGAGAGATGAATAGGATCTCTGTTTTGTTGTTGTTAAGGATGAGGTTGAGGCTGGAGAGCAGCTGATTGATCAGTTGTAAGCAATTGTTCCAGTGAGTCATAGTTTTATGTAAGGATTCTGTGATCGGGATGAGGATTTGTATATCGTCCGTGTAGAGGTAGTGGGTCAGTTTTAAATTGGTGAGTAGCTGGCAGAGCGGGAGAAGGTAAATGTTGAACAGGGTCGGAGAGAGGGAGGAACCTTGGGGGACACCTTGATTAGAGAGGACCGGATGTGATTCTTTATTGTTTATCTTTACCTTGAAATGTCTATTAGACAGGAAGGACTTGAACCAGCTGAGGACTGTTCCCTTGATGCCTATGTCGGCCAGAAGTTTTAATAGTGTTGAATGGTTTACCGTGTCAAAGGCTGCGGAAAGATCTAGTAGGATCAGGAGATATGGTTGTTTTTTTTACCAGATTTGATAGTATGGTGTCCGTAAGAGATATGAGGAGGGATTCTGTGCTTAACGATTTGCGAAAACCGAATTGGGAAGGTGCAAGAATGGTGTTTTCTTCCAGGTACTCAGATAGTTGCTTGTTGACTATCTTTTCCATAAGTTTGGCGATCAGAGGCAGGTTAGCTATTGGGCGGAAGTTAGCTGGGTCCGTAGGTGACAGATTCGGTTTTTTTTAAGTAAGGATTTTACAATTGCTAGCTTGAGTTGGTCAGGGACTAGACCTTGAGTTAGAGAGCAATTAATGATGTCTGCAATTGGCTTTGAGATGGTATTTCTTATGGAGATGAGGAGGTTGGTTGGAATTGAATCCAATGGATGAGAGGATGGTTTCAGTTTTTTGAGGATGTTTTCTATCTCAAGTGCTGATGTGGTCTCGAAAGTTTCAAAAATCATGTTTTGTTGAGGTAGGGTAGCGAAAGGGAGAGGGGGCAGGGGATTGGGTGTTGAGAGGGAGACAGTCAAGTTGGCAATTTTGTTCTTAAAGTATTCTGCTAATTCAGTAGCTTTGTTGAAAGCTTGGTCATCCGGGATGATAGGAGGGGGTTGATAGGAGGGGGTTTAGTGATGATAGGAGGGGGTTTAGTGAGTGCTGAGACGTATGAGAATAGAGCTTTCGAATCGAAGATGAAATGATGGATTTTTTTTGAGAAAAAATCTTTCTTTGTTCTAAGTATAGTATTCCTGTAGGCATTAGGGGTGGATTTGTATGTAGCTAGCGTTGTGATGGATGGGTTTTTTCTCCAAATGTGTTCTTTATTTCTAAGCTCTTGTTTGAGCGACCAGTTCTGGGGTGAACCAAGGTTTCTTGTTGTCTGGTTAAGGTTGTACTACTTTTGTGGAGGAAGGGCAGGTTAGGTCCGCAATTCTTTTAGTGATGTTGCACCAGGAGGAGGTGGCTGCAGTTGCATCGGAAAGCTCGAGTTGTGTTAATTCTTTAGAGAGCTGGTTGATGAGGAGGTCTGTGGAGCATGGTTTCCTGAACTGGATAGTGGTTATCGGGAAAGAGTTGGGAGGATGCTCTTTGATCTTGAGGGTCGTGTTAATGATCTGGTGATCCGTCCAAGGGACCGGCAAGCAAGTGGGTGTGGCGGGGAGTGAGATGCAATCATTGATGAAAATGAGGTCCAGCGTGTGGCCTGCTTTATGGGTTGGGCTTTTAATAATTTGTGTGAATCCCATGTAACTGAGGGAAGAGAGTAGAGTAACGCAGTTCGGGGATTGTGGTGAGGCATCAACATGCATGTTGAAGTCTCCCATTATAATGGCAGGTTTGTCAGGGTTGATATATTTGGCAGTGAGTTCAATGATGGGAAAGGGGTCCGAATCTAGGGTTCCTGGCGGAGCGCAGATTAGTCCAATTTGGAGGCAATCGGATTTGAAAAAGGAGAGTTCTATATTGGATGTTGTGTGTTTGAATGTTGTAAGGTTAGGCCAAGCCCTTTTTTTGCGGCTGAAAGAAGCCCTCCACCCCTTTTTTTGAGTCTAGGGATGGAGAAAAGGTCATAGAGCTGGGTGGGCAATTGGTTTATTAGAACTGTATCTGTGGGTTTCAACCATGTTTCTGTGATTGCACAGATATCTGGATTGACTTCAATGAGATAGTCGTTTAGCATATGTGTTTTCTTCTAAAGCGATTGTGCATTAAATAGAGTTAGAGAGAGTAGTGATAGGCCTAGACATTGTGTAATCGGCGAGATCATTATTGGAATTAGCCTTTGTTGACGGATGATGGTAGGTGAGGAAGGTTTAGCTTGAGGTCTGCGTTGTTTTCTGATGATGGGGATAGAGAAAGAACCATGGAGACTGTGGTGGTGTATGGGGATTGGGAATCCCGGTAGCATTTTGATCTGGATGTGCGGTAAGGGTGTATTGAGTGCTGGCTGAATGCTGGATGAAACTGGATGAGTGCTGGAAGAAGCTGGATGCATGCAGGAAGAAGCTGGATAAGTGCTGGACGAGGCTAGATGAGTGCTGGTAGTCGCTGGGTGCGTGTTGTACGAAGCTGAGTGACAGCTGAATGCAGGCAGGAAGAAGCTGGTAGCAATCGAGTGTAGCAATGTTGAGTCGAAACTGTCTATCTGGAGAGGGGTTTTTGTCCTGATTCCTGGGGCTTCTGGGGCTCACAAAGGGGCGCACTAAGGGGCAGGTCCCTTAGGTTGCGCTCTTTCGGGTGTGCGACGCCGCCGGGATAGCTCTTGAATTTAAAGGGACCGAATCCGGCCTCTGATTGGCCCGACGCTAGCTTTATAGGCGCGGCTCCCTCCCCGTTAGGCTTCCTGGGCTTGGAGCGGCTTTGTTTGGATTTTTTTTTTAATTTTTCTTTTGTTTTTCCTATTGGCCTAATTCCTTGGTTCACCTCCAGCCTCCCCTACACAGCTCACCTGCACTGAACGCTGGTTAGGAGGAAGGTGAGCAGGCTCTCTCCCTGAAAGGGCCGCACCAACTGCGCGAGCCTTGGCAGGGGAGAGGACAGCGGACGCAGCCGGGAGTGGGTGGGCACCAGGAGGAAGACTCTTGGACATGGAAGACATAGGCAAAGACGGACGAAGACATAGGCAAAGACGGATGAAGACATAGACAAAGACTCTTGAATGTAGACATAGGCGAAGACTTTTAGACATAGACATCAGCGAAGACTCAGGCAAAGACTTTTGGATGAAGGTTCAGGAGCAAAGTACTGCAGAAAAAAGTATACAGAAGCAAGATCAAGTACTGGGTTGAGGCTGCGACGCAGCGCGCCCTACACAGCCCACCTACGGGGCTGGTCGCGGACCACGCTGGGCTCGAAGCAGGCTCTAGACGAGGTGTGGAGTAGATGAGACTGGAACATGGCGAAGATCCCGAAGAGGCCGGCACCAGGGCGTGCCCTACACAGCCTCCTGAGGCTGGTCGCGGACCATGCTGAAGCGGAGCAGGTTCAAACAGAGTCTTAGACATGGACGGCCACAAATGCAAGGGACTCCGAAGACAAGGACAGGATACAAACTCAGGATTCAAGATACAGGATACTCAACCAACTTGGGGTTCAAGACTTAGGATGCAAGCAGAAGTCTTCTGGAGGCTTGCACTGTGGAGGAGAAGATGGCCTTGTACCTTGAGGCGCCCTACACAGCCCGCCTGTAGGCTGATCATGGACCTCAACAATGGCATGCCGGGAAAGTGGACATCGAGGGACCAAGGAGCTGGAGGCAGAGGTGAAGACAAAGGCATCAGGAAGGAACAGCAAACATCAGGAACATGAAGACGAAGCCGTCAAAGCAGAAAAAGACCACCGAAGATGAGGACACAGACAATTGTGGAACCTGATCCAAAGGCCCTGACTGAAGGCAGGCTGGGCCCTTTTATAGGGCTGAAGCAGGAAGTAGTCATTAGGTGGAACCCAGGGCATATCCGGCCACGGGCCCTTTAAATACAGTAAAGAGGTGCGCGGCGGCGCCTAGAGGCAGGACATAGGAAGGGGCAGCACCACAGTCAGCGGCGCTCTCCCTGCACGCCAATGCAGACGGACAGGCAGGCTTCGGGGTGGCCTCCAGGCCGCAGGATGACATCAGAGCGGCAGCGGCCTCCCGTTGCTGCTCACAGGAGGGACTTCGGTGGCGGCTCCTCGCCACCAGAGGAGCTGGTAAGCATGGCTTCCAGGCCGCATGGGTGGAGTCCGGCGGCGTCCGAGACCCGGCGGCCCCCAACCGCATCGGGGAAGGCAGCACCATAGAGAAGGTGGGAGGCCTGCACTCGGGATGGGCTCCGCGAGCAGAAATCATAACACAAGGGTAGACTGCCCAAAAGAGTGAGATTTATGGGCAATGCATCTGAGGTATAAATCTATTAAGTTTTACATAGGGAAAAGCTTCACAAATGGAAGAAGCAAAATAAAATAAAATATTTAGTTTTCTTTGGTGCTTCTGAAAGGACAGAGTGAAGGAAATAGGACAATTTTCAAACAAATGGAGTGGAGGAGTAGCCTAGTGGGGATAGGGAAATACCCTACAGTACTTGAATGTAATCTGCTTTAAAGTGCAAAAAGCAGAATATAAAAATCTAAATAAATAAAAATTTGCTCAGGTAACTTAAATAACTGGGTAAATTCCCCATTATGAAACCTTCCCTTGACGTATTAGTGCACTTCTCCACTCTATTTATATGAGGCTGCCCTGAGCAGCAACACAAGCATGCACTCTCTCAGACACTGCCCCCAGTCCCCACTAGGTCTGCCCGCCATCATATACAGTTCTTGCATACGCTGCCAGTTCTTTTCCTCAGCTTGCAGCAGACCCTTCACCCTTGCCCCCATTCTTCTTAAATTTCTCCAATCCTCTCTCTCCCCCAGGACATTCACTGGTTTCACAGTTTTCCTTCCTCCCTTGCTCCAGTCCCTCCTCTCTGTAAGAAAACAGCCTTCCCATTGGCTGGATCCTTACCCACAGTATTCGTGACTGGTGCAGCCTTCCCACTGGCTGGCTCCTACCACAATCTCTGTGGCTAGAGCTCCACCCCCAGCTTTCCGATTGGCTGGATCCTATTCACAGTTTGCAGTTGGAGCTCCTTCCAGGGCTCCACCCCTCACTACCTTCCCATTGGCTGGATCCTACCTCTAGTCCCTGTGACTGCTTCCTTCCACTACTCTGCCCCCACTGCCTTCCCATTAGTTGGATTTTACCACAGTGTCTGTGGCTAGGGCAGCCTTCCCAATTGGCTGGATCCTTACCACAGTCTCTGCACTGGAAAGGGGGAGCAGAGGAGAGCTACAGAGGGTTAAACTCTGAAAAATATCCAGAGACTTTAGCCATTCTTCAGGCTTGGAGACACGATTATTTACAAATCTGTAGAATCCTGAAAAAAAATCTAGACAGCTGGGAATCCCAGACTGCCGAGTCCTCGGCACATCTAACAGGACCCCCTTACACTTTTGGGCCCCAGGTTGGCTTCCATAAATATAAAAATTCTATGCTGACTTCATAAAGTAATTAAATAAGCAACTTCTGTGCACCGAATGTTCGCCCTTTGACATTGACTAACACAGTCTACGGAAAGCAAAAGCTTTGTATAGACTGTTTCTTGGGTTTTTCATACGTTGTGCAAAAATAATTTCAGAACCCATCCCCCACCCCCTTGTAACAAAGCAAAACATCTCGGCAACCCCATCCCCCACCCCAGTTTGAGTTACGTAATTTGCGAATGGTCCCCCTGCGTGCACCGCTTCATCTCTTCGTTCCTTCCCAGGCAGAGCTCCCAGCTGCATCTCACCGCCATTGCAATGCTCACAGGTTAAAATAGAGGGAGTGTCAGTCATTTAACCGTGGGGGGGCGCTTGAAAAATATTTTTAGGGAAGATTTACGCGCGCAAAATACCTTTAGTGCACATAAATCTGGAGCACAGGTCCCCAGCTCCACGAATTCCTGACCAGCCCCGTAATGCTGGGAATTTTACCACTGACCAAGAGCAAAATTTGCAGCGTTAAGTAAACAGGCATTCAGCCTATGTACCTTCATTAGCTTGGGATTTACATTCTTGTGCGCAAAAATCCTTACTGCACTGGGAGTGAAGTCTGCACATAAAAAAAATGTATACACACAACTGCAGATAAAAAAAACTGTATGCTCTGCCACACTCAGCCTGAAAAATATGATAAAATCTGCATGGCATTCACTGGGGTAAATTCAGGACTGGATCAGCCTCTTTGAGTTGACCTGGGTAGAGTGGCAGCCCCAGGATATAACCAACATTGTACACGTTGCCCTAAATGTACTAATAATTAAATAATCAGAGGGATCATTATTTATTTCTTTTAACGTCACAGATAACTTACACAGCAAATGCGTGCATATCTTATAGCGGCTGTGAAAGGGAAGCTGCACGTGTTGCTTCGTTTTGAAGTTATGCCACTAAAAGTACTCCTGTGAGCTGCACCGGCTCTCCAGAGCATATTAAGTTTCCCATGGAAACTTACATGCACACTTTTTAAAAAATCGATGTGTACACACCTAAGAAAAAAGTAAGCCCCAGTCCTGCCACAGGAATACCTCTGTACAGTCCAGGTGAACCTTCACGTGAACAGGACATAGGGGCGCAGGGCAGGCAATTTTATAAAACCTTATTTCTGCAAGTAAAACAGTACTTTACACGTGGAAATGCATTTAACTATGACCCCCAAGCTGTACACTTTTATCGTAGCAACGGGTCGGCCTAGGGGCTGCTAATTTCGATTCACCGCCAGTCATCCCAGTGGAAAAGCAAAGTTTATATCATAACCAAATAATGTGCAATCACCAGAGGGGTTAAATATGGCTACAATTCATCATGCATCACTACGCTGCAGTGTATATAGTGTGGGTGAGCGGGGAGGGGAAGCCATGAAACGGGGATCAAGATTAGGTCAAACGCTAAACTCTGGGAGGTCAGGAGATTTGCTCAAGTTCACACTGTGGGCACAGAGGAGGTAGGGCAAGCCGGACTACACAGCTCCCTACTCAAGCTGCTGTTTAATTATTAATCATTATTGGAACATGGAGTTCCTCGGAACAGGAACTGCCCAATGAAATCTGCAGATCATCATCAACAATCAACAACACCAAAAAAAAAACCACCCCAGGTTGCTAGGAGCAACAAGAGCTTCCTGGCCAACCAAAATGCAGGGCTCCATTCAGTGTTTTCCAACTGGTCCACTTTGGTTCACAAATAGTTCTTTTGTTTTATTTTTGCATGGGGGTATCAGTATTACAGCACAGGAGGTGAAAGACCACACATGTCAAACCTGAACACCAGAATTATACAAACAAGGCTGGTGCTGAAGAAACCTGGAAATCTTGTGACTGCAGTGGGAGAAGTCACCTTACAGGAGAAGTCCAGGAAAATAATCTCCAGAAGGGGTTTACAAGATCAGAAGTCCTTAAAATAAGAGATGCTACATTCCCAACCCCCGACTTTCAGACAAACAATTCACCTCTTCGTACGGAATGATTCCTACAGGAGGATTAATCCCTGAATATATCTAAACAGATGAAAATTCTTATTTCTTGGCACCATGTGTGTTTATAAGCACATCACCAGAGCCTGTTCTTCACAATCTCTTCCAGAAAGGAGTTCTCCACAGGAACAATGAACTATCATTATTTGGTCTTTCTTCAACAAACAGGATGCTTGCTGACCTGTTCAAAATCGCTACAACATTTTTAATTCCTGTGTTTGTAAGAACATAAGAACATAAGAAATTGCCATGCTGGGTCAGACCAAGGGTCCATCAAGCCCAGCATCCTGTTTCCAACAGAGGCCAAACCAGGCCACAAGAACCTGGCAATTACCCAAACACCTAGAAGATCCCATGCTACTGATGCAATTAATAGCAGTGACTATTCCCTAAGTAAACTTGATTAATAGCAGTTAATGGACTTCTCTTCCAAGAACTTATCCAAACCTTTTTTGAACCCAGCTACACTAACTGCACTAACCACATCCTCTGGCAACAAATTCCAGAGATTTATTGTGCGTTGAGTGAAAAAGAATTTTCTCCGATTAGTCTTAAATGTGCTACTTGCTAACTTCATGGAATGCCCCCTAGTCCTTCTATTATTCGAAAGTGTAAATAACCGAGTCACATCTACTCGTTCAAGACCTCTCATGATCTTAAAGACCTCTATGATATCCCCCCTCAGCCGTCTCTTCTCCAAGCTGAACAGCCCTAACCTCTTCAGCCTTTCCTCATAGGGGAGCTGTTCCATCCCCTTTATCATTTTGGTTGCCCTTCTCTGTACCTTCTCCATTGCAACTATATCTTTTTTGAGATACGGCG
This sequence comes from Rhinatrema bivittatum, assembly GCF_901001135.1. Classification (NCBI taxonomy): domain Eukaryota; kingdom Metazoa; phylum Chordata; class Amphibia; order Gymnophiona; family Rhinatrematidae; genus Rhinatrema; species Rhinatrema bivittatum. The sequence continues at coordinate 331,317,791 of NC_042620.1, forward strand.
ACCAGAATTGTACACAGTATTCAAGGTGTGGTCTCACCATGGAGCGATATAGAGGCATTATGACATTTTCCGTTTTATTAACCATTCCCTTCCTAATAATTCCTAACATTTTATTTGCTTTTTTGACTGCTGCAGCACACTGAGCTGACGATTTCAATGTATTATCTACTATGACGCCTAGATCTCTTTCTTGGGTGGTAGCTCCTAATATGGAACCTAACATCGTGTAACTACAGCTAGGGTTATTTTTCCCTATATGCAACACCTTGCACTTGTTGGGTGTAATGTGTGCGGTACATATATAGGTGGATGTGTATGCAGTATGCACGTCGGTATACGTGTAGGGGTGTATTTGTGAACTGCATGTATCTGGCTTTAAGGTTAGGGGTGTAGAAGTGAGCTTTATATATATATATATATATATATATATATATATATATATAAATAGGTGTAGGGATATATATCTGTGTGTGTAAGTGTATTGGCCACAGTTGGAAACAGGATGCTGAGCTTGATGGACCCTTGGTATGACCCAGTATGGCATGTTCTTATGTTCTTATATATGTAGGCATAAGTGTAGGGGTATATGTGGGTGTAAATTTAGGGGCATATAGAGGTGCTGTATATATGTAAGTATATAGGTGTAAGTACACGGGGAATATATTTGTGGGTGTAAATTTAGGGGTGATACAGGTGCTGTATAAGTGTAAATGTAGAGGTATATACTGTGGGTATAGGTTTAGGGGTGTATAAAGATGTCTATGATTGTAGCTGTAAGTGTAGGAGGTATATGTTTGTGGATGTAAATTTAGGAGTGTATAAAGATGTTGTTTGTATGTAGGTGTAAGTGTAGGGGGAATATGTTTGTGGGTGTAAGTTTAGGGGTATATACATGTGCCGAGTGTGTGTATGTGTAAGTGTAGGAGGTATATATATTTGTGGTTGTAAGTTTAGGGGTGTATAAAGATGCTGTATGTATGTAGGTGTAAGTGTAGAGGGTATATGTTTGTGGGTGTAAGTTTAGGGCTCTATAAAGATGCTGTACATATGTAGTTGTAAGTGTAGGAGGTATATATTTGTGGGTGTAAGTTTAGGGGGTATAAAGATGTTGTATGTATGTAGGTGTAAGTGTAGGAGGTATATATTTGTGGGTGTAAGTTTAGGGGGTATAAAGATGCTGTATGTATGTAGGTGTATGTGTAGGAGGTATATGTTTGGGGGTATAAGTTTAGGGATATATAAAGATGCTGTATGTATGTAGGTGTAAGTGTAGGAGGTATATATTTGTGGGTGTAAGTTTAGGGGGTATAAAGATGTTGTATGTATGTAGGTGTAAGTGTAGGAGGTATATATTTGTGGGTGTAAGTTTAGGGGTATAAAGATGCTGTATGTATGTAGGTGTAAGTGTAGGAGGTATATATTTGTGGGTGTAAGTTTAGGGGGGTATAAAGATGCTGTATGTACGTAGGTGTAAGTGTAGGAGGTATATATTTGTGGGTGTAAGTTTAGGGGGTATAAAGATGCTGTATGTATGTAGGTGTAAGTGTAGGAGGTATATATTTGTGGGTTTACGTTTAGGGGTGTTTAAAGATGTATGTATGTAGGTGTAAGTGTAAGTGGTATATGTTTGTGGGTGTAAGTTTAGGGGGTATAAAGATGTTTATGTATGTAGGTGTAAGTGTAGGAGGTATATATTTGTGGGTGTAAGTTTAGGGGGTATAAAGATGTTTATGTATTTAGGTTAAGTGTAGGAGGTATATATTTGTGGGTGTAAGTTTAGGGGTATAAAGATGCTGTATGTATGTAGGTGTAAGTGTAGGAGGTATATGTTTGTGGGTGTAAGTTTAGGGGTGTATAAAGATGTATGTATGTATGTAGGTGTAAGTGTAGGAGGTATATATTTGTGGGTGTAAGTTTAGGGGGTATAAAGATGTTGTATGTATGTAGGTGTAAGTGTAGGAGGTATATATTTGTGGGCGTAAGTTTAGGGGGTATAAAGATGCTGTATGTATGTATGTAGGTGTAAGTGTAGGAGGTATATGTTTGTGGGTGTACATTTAGGGGGTATAAAGATGTTTATGTATGTAGGTGTAAGTGTAGGAGGTATATATTTGTGGGTGTAAGTTTAGGGGTATAAAGATGCTGTATGTATGTAGGTGTAAGTGTAGGAGGTATATATTTGTGGGTGTACATTTAGGGGTGTATAAAGATGTATGTAGTAGTTGTAAGTGTAGGAGGTATATGTTTGGGGTGTAAGATTAGGGGGTATAAAGATGCTGTATGTATGTAGGTGTAAGTGTAGGAGGTATATGTTTGTGGGTGTAAGATTAGGGGGGTATAAAGATGCTGTATGTATGTAGGTGTAAGTGTAGGAGGTATATATTTGTGGGCGTAAGTTTAGGGGGGTATAAAGATGCTGTATGTATGTATGTAGGTGTAAGTGTAGGAGGTATATGTTTGTGGGTGTACATTTAGGGGGTATAAAGATGTTTATGTATGTAGGTGTAAGTGTAGGAGGTATATATTTGTGGGTGTAAGATTAGGGGGGTATAAAGATGCTGTATGTATGTAGGTGTAAGTGGAGGAGGTATATGTTTGGGGGTGTAAGTTTAGGGGGTATAAAGATGCTGTACGTATGTAGGTGTAAGTATAGGAGGTATATATTTGTGGGTGTAAGATTAGGGGGTATAAAGATGCTGTATGTATGTAGGTGTAAGTGTAGGAGGTATATGTTTGGGGGTGTAAGTTTAGGGGTGTATAAAGATGTATGTCTGTAGGTGTAAGTGTAGGAGGTATATGTTTGTGGGTGTATGTTTAGGGGGTATAAAGATGCTGTATGTATGTAGGTGTAAGTGTAGGAGGTATATGTTTGTGGGTATAAGTTTAGGGATATATAAAGATGCTGTATGTAAGTTTAAGTGTAGGAGGTATATATTTGTGGGTGTAAGATTAGGGGTGTATAAAGATGTACATATGTAGGTGTAAGTGTAGGAGGTATATATTTGTGGGTGTACGTTTAGGGGTGTATAAAGATGTATATATGTAGGTGTAAGTGTAGGAGGTATATATTTGTGGGTGTAAGATTAGGGGTGTATAAAGATGTTGGATGTATGTAGGTGTAAGTGTAGGAGGTATATATTTGTGGGTGTAAGTTTAGGGGGTATAAAGATGCTGTATGTATGTAGGTGTAAGTGTAGGAGGTATATATTTGTGGGTGTACGTTTAGGGGTGTATAAAGATTAGGGGGGTATAAAGATGCTGTATGTATGTAGGTGTAAGTGTAGGAGGTATATATTTGTGGGTGTAAGTTTAGGGGGTATAAAGATGCTGTATGATTGTAGCTGTAAGTGTAGGAGGTATATGTTTGTGGGTATAAGTTTAGGGATATATAAAGATGCTGTATGTATGTAGGTGTAAGTGTAGGAGGTATATATTTGTGGGTGTAAGATTAGGGGTGTATAAAGATGCTGTATGTATGTAGGTGTAAGTGTAGGAGGTATATATTTGTGGGTGTAAGTTTAGGGGTGTATACAGGTGCTGAATCTAGTGGCTAGAAGCTTATGGATGTATGTGTATATTCCTCACACTGTTGTGTGCAAAGGTTTAGGAACCTCTAGTGAAACAATGAATCTTTAAGTGAACAGAAGCTGACACAGCTTCTACATGGCACAAAGACATGTTTCTACAATGTGTAATACCATATTAACTGCTGATCTGAACAGAGGAATAAGGCACATGCAAAGTTTGTTCGCTCTTTCAGTGAGTATTCTGTAGTGCCTCTTTTGGCAGAAATAACAGCTTCCTGTAGCCAGCTTTTGGAAAAAAAATTTCCACACTTCCTTTTAGAGCTTTCCTCTCTCAGCAATGATGTCGTGTACAATTTTGTTAAACATAAATCCCTCCAAAACCTGTCTTCAACATAGTATTTATATGGATCTAACACACACAACTAGTAATTCATAAAAAAAACTTAGCTCAAGGGGGCGCTATTCCGCTGTGCTCGGATATGGACCTGTGATTTGAAGCTCCCTCCTTACCTTCCTGAATTTCAGCTTTAAAGCATAACCAAAGCGCCTAATTTTCGGTGCACTCTGCATCATTGCTCAGCAACAGCCTCAGTGATGATTACAAGAAAAAAAAAAAAACCTGCCAATTTAAAACAAGCAAAATGTCGGCTGAGCTACTTGTGGAGGATGGCATGAAGCCGGGAGCTCGAGTTATCAGGAAGTGGAGAGCCCACCCGTGCCACCCCTCAGCCGAATTGGCAAGCTTGCGAACCTTTTCCAATTTCCCCGACTCGGACTGAACTCTGCGAGTGGTTTACAGATCTGCGTGCTGACATGCGGAGGCACAAATCAGATTTACTTGCCTCAGTTTCCAAGATGGAGGAGGATTTAATGGCACTAGGAAACTGCGTCTACGATCTCGACGTGCGTGCGGAAAATCACCATTTTAAGCTCCCTATTGCCACAAAACAAAGCCTTTAAGTTGCGGCACCTGCTGAGAAGATTGGAGACCTCGAGAATCGCTCTTGAAGGTCTAAATCCGCGGATTCGTGGGGTCCCAGAGGCCGAGGAATTTCATAACTGCACTGAAGTGACTGTAGCTATCTGCAGCTTTCTTCTAATGAAAAAGCACAACTCCGAAGGTACCACATCAGGCCCAGAACCAAGCATCGGAATTGAAAGGGCCTACAAAGCCCTCGGGCCTAAACGGGATATCAAGCCCAGGGACATAGTCCTCGACCGGCTCAGTTTTGCCCAGAAAGAAGAAGTACTAGGAATCGCCAAAGGGAAAAGCAGCTGGTCCTGGAAAGGTCTGGAAATTTCTATTTATAATGATCTTGCGTCTACTACTTTACACAAACGATATGAGTTACAGGAGGTGACCGCTGTGTTGTGATCAGCATCCATAAGATATCGATGGCTATTCCCTTTTGCACTACTTTTTCAACATAAGGGTACTGCATACCGGATAAAAAACCCCAGCAGAAGCGGCAACTGCCTTCAAGCAGGAAGGATTGGAGATCTCCTTTGCTGTTCTAGCCTCGCCGCGGGCAGTACTGCTTCCTGAACCAACTCCAAAATGGCAACTCACCAGCCAAGGACGACGGAGACTGAGGCAGCAACCAGATGACGAAAATGCACTGCTTTCAGATCAGGGCTGAACTTTGTCTCTTTATTACTGAACTTATGCCATTTGCCCAAACTCTACTAGTTGGACAGGGGACTACTGTCCAATTTTGCATATCGTGTTACTCAATTTTTTTTCCAGAATTTCAGACTTTTCTAGACAGCTTCTAGGCAACTATCTAGAAGTTGTGTTTTTCTTAGAAACTAATTTTTATATTTCTTATATGCTTTATGGTTTTTCCATTTGCCGGAAGGAGAGGTTTGGGATTCAGTCTATCATCCCCGCATGAGGATACCCATATATGGTGGCAGATTCACAAATGGGACGATGCAAATCACTTTGGGGAGGGATTATGGTGTGGTAAAGTTCTTACTTTCTACTGTTTCTTGCCTCTGTAGCGATGACAAGGAGTTTTCATTACAACAGCTTTTAAGTAACCCTGCTGACATGTTATGAGCTCTCTATCCAGATCCCAACGTTTTCTTATTAAGGACTCTCATTACTTATCATGATTCATATTCTATCACTAAACATCAAGGGCCTCAACACCTATAGAAAGCGCCACTTGCTATGGAAGTAATTAATCTCGCAAAATATAGCGATAGCCTTTATCCAGGAAACACACCTGCGTAAGTGGTACGAGCACTTGCTGGCTATTCAGGAGTTCCCACATAAATTTTTAGCAGCCAGCGGGAAAAATGCTAAATATGCAGGCACTGGTATACTAATTTCCTTTAAACTAGTGTCTGAACTTCTATCTCAAACCAGGGGGGTCGGTATATTTTGATAAAGATCCGTATAGGAGGTGAAGTTTTCACCCTCGTATCTATCTATGCACCTAACCAGAACCAGGAAACCTTTCTACTTCAGATTAGGAAGCTATTAACCTCCCATGGGGAGGGATTTGTTATTCTGGGGACTGATTTAATTTTACACTGTGCTCTGAACTTGAAAACTCTACCACCCATACTATACAGCCTTGAGGGCCTAGGAATACTTTACGCACAATTAAGGAAGACTGGAGCTTGACAGACGCTTGGAGACATACTTTTCCTATGTCTCGCTCCTACACTTTTTATTCTACCGCGCATAAAATCTACTCCTGTATCAACTTTTTTTGGGTAACACTATTGCCCAGACTCTGCATAGCAGATATAGGGTCTATTACATAATCTGACCATGCCCCCATTCGGTTAGATCTTATTACACCTACAAGAATGGGTGGGACTTGCCATTGGCGTTTGAATGAATCGCTGCTTAGTGACGATAGTTTTGTATCTAAGATGCAAGACCATTTACAGAGCTATTTTCAATTAAACTCCCAACCCACTCTCTCTCCAGGAACCATTTGGGATTGCTCCAAGACTGTAGCGAGAGGGATCTTTATCTCACAAACAGCATTCTGCAAATGTGAGACAGAGAAAGTTCGTTCTAACTGTTGCGCTCGGGGGTGGACCCTTGTCCTGGGGCAGTGGAGAACTGCTCCCTGGGTAGGGACCAGGAAGCACCTGCCCCCAAGGGGCGGAGCACTGGAGGAGACAGAGGATAGGATGAGCTTCACCACTGGAAGCCCGCGGTCCCCCCAGGTGGAGCCCATAGGGACCCGGGCTGCTTGGACTTAGGTGGGCCTCGCAGGGTCTCCTGGAGAGGTGGTAGACCGTGCCCACGGACAGCAAGGGAGTGCGATTGGACGAGACTGAGGTTCAGATGGAGCAAGGAAGACCAGAACAGCGTAGGCAATAACACGGCAAGGGCCAGAGCCAGAATCAAGAGACATAGTCAATCAGGCAGGGGTCAGAATCCGAGGGTCAGTCCTAGGAGTAGTCAGGCAAGGCAGAGGAACCTGACCTCTGGAGGTCAGACAAGGTCACAAGGCAGGCAGAGGTCAGGATTCAGGCAGCAGACAGGAAGGTCGAGGAACAGGCCGAGGCCAGTACCAAGAGACAGTCCGGGGGTACTACCTGGGGAGACGAACGGACAGACGCAGGAAAAGAAGGATGCTGGAACAAGGCTGGAACAGTAGGATGCAGGAACAAGGTTAGAACAGTAGGATCCTGGAACAAGACTGGAACAAGGCTTAGGTCGCAGTGACAATCTAGCACACAATACAATGCCGACCCGATTGCCAAGGCAAGGAAGTGCAGGCAGGGACTTCCTTAAGTAGTTCCTTCAATCAGGACGCGCCTTGGAGCTAGGACCCGCCCCTGGCCTTACAAGAAACCTGGCAGTCTGTGCGCACGTGTAGGTGCATGGCCAATGCCACTGGAGACGCGGTGTGAGGCCTGATGCGCAATGGAAGGCCCGGCGACTGTCGCCGCGGGACACCAAGGCCTGGAGGTGCTCAAGGCTGCTGCTGGGGAGGCCGACCCAGGCCCTGCAGAGGCGCCAGAGAGGTGAGCAGACCCGTGCGTGGGCCAGACGCGGACGGGGCACGCAACACTACCCTTTTAAACACCATTGACACTCTATCACACCAGCACATGCGTATCCAATCCCAACATATCTATCATAGATTGTTGATGGCCAAGACAAAATTACGCAAACTGGACGATAGATCTAAAACATGTGATATATGACTAACTAAACAAATTTATTATGAGGGGAGCAATTTCAAGGCGATTACTGGCCCGCCAGCTGAAACATTGTATAGTGCAAAGCTTAGTCACTAAAACTAAAGATGAACAGGGGAGGGTGTGCACTAGCGCTGATGAAACTGAAGCCTGCTTTACTGTCTTTTATACTACACTATTCAGTAAAGATACATCTATAGCAGACTCCGATATTCTGGAATATTTACAATCGCTGAATCTCCCGGTGCTTACTGATACCCAACAACAATCATTAGATGACCCCATCACTATTACTGAAGTTAGCCATGTAATAAAATCCCTCAAACCTGGTAAATCCCCTGACTTCGACAGATTCACGAGTGCTTACTATGGAAAATTTTCCTCTATTTTAGCTGCTCCATTGGTTAACTATTTTAATTACATACCACAGGGAGGAGTCATATCTGAGCATTCTAACATCGCAGGGATATCCGTTATAGCCAAACCAGGCAGAAACCCTGCTTTATGTGGGTCCTACAGACCCATCTCATTAATTAATATGGATCTGAAAATATTAGCTAGGGTCTTAGCCCTTCGTTTAAATAAGTTTATGCCTTCCTTAGTTCACTCCGACCAGGTGGGATTCATGCCACAATGTATGGCTGCCGATAATGTCAGGAAAATCATAGACGATCTGGTGGGTCACTAAGGAACATCATCCCTCTATATTATTATCTATTGATGCAGAAAAGGCCTTTGGCCTTGTACACTGGCCCCTTTTTATTTCACATCTTACGATAGATGGGGTTTGGCACCTTCTTTTTACACTGGATACAACAATTATACAACTCTCCCCAAGCCAAGGTGAAGGTCAATGGTAGATTCGGACAGGCTTTCCCAATTCTTAGAGGTACCAGACAGGGATGCTCCCTCTCTCCCTTATTATTTGCAGTGTTTCTAGTGCCCTTCACTTCCAAAATCCGAAATGCCTCCTCTATCCGTGGCGTATGCCTGGGCCCTCTTAACTTCAAGATATCCTTATTTGCTGACGACATAATGTTTACCCTTACAGACCCGAGCTCCTCTCTTGAGGAAGTGGAGCATGAATTAAAGGCCTTTAGTAAAGTATCGGGTCTTAAAGTAAATTTTCAAAAGTGACAACTCCTAAATGTCAATTTAATCCCCTCTGAGGTCTCTTTCATTAAGAAATGTTTTCCCTTTTGCTGAGCTAAATTATCCATTAAGTATTTAGGGATTAACATTGGCTCTTGAATTTCAGATTTATTCACACTCAACTACGTTCCCTTGATCAAAGCTGTCGAGAGGGAAATGAACAAATGGATTAGGGGGTTCCTTCTCCTGGCTAGGGCGCACAGTAGATGTGAAGATGAGCACACTCCCTAAATTTCTTTATCTTTTCTCTTCCGCTACACTGAAAAGTTGGCAGAAGAAAATATTCGATTTTATCTGGAGACGCAGGCCACCAAGAGTAGCCTGGCGAGTCCTTTTCCAGCCAAGAGCCTCTGGTGGTCTAGGTGTCCCAAATCTTTCGTGGTTCTTCACAGCTTCACAACTTACAGCACTATTGGACTTGGGATGCCAAACTATATACAAAGCAATGGATATCTCTGGAGCAAGCTGTTGTTGCCTATTGGTGCCATGCTTGGCAACCCCGCCAGTCATGGCTTCCAGTGAGGTGCTTACCTTGGACAATCCATGCCACCTTACAGGTTTGGCATTGCTGGAAAACCAAATTTGTAGGTGATTATTCCTATTATTATCAGTCCTCTCTCTTTCACGGTACTGACTTTCCTGCGGGGCACCAAACAACTCTGTTTACTTCTTGGAAAACAGCGGGGGTATTCACTTTTGGCCAACTGATGCGACAAGGAAACTTATTATCGAAGGATGCGATTGAACATACTTACCATATACCATCCATTCATTTTTTAGAATACGCCCAAGTTAAACATTTTATAAATTCCCTAACACACACTTTTGCCCTACGTGAAAGCAGGCCGCTATTCGAATGGTATTACTCCCATAGTGACTCCATAAAAGGGGTAATTTCTAAGATTTATAGATTGATTATTGACCAAGGCCGGCAGCCTTTATCACATACTGTTAATTGGGAACGCGACTCGGTAAGGAGCTGGGACCTAAAGCCTGGGCAATATGGCTAAGCAAATGTTACATTTCCGCACACTTACCAGAAAACGGTTATAAAATGCTCTTCTGCTGGCATCTTACACCTGAGAAACCCACCTAGAATTTATCCCAAATGCGCCCACTTATGTTGGCGGCAATGTGGCTCCATCAGGCACATCAGGCTCATATCACCTTGCCTCCATCTGGTGGCAAGGCGATAAACTTATTGCCTTTGGGCAACTGCATTTGAATGGCTCAGCCTGATTTTGGGGACCCCTTGTACACCCCCTGCTGATTCAGCTCCCACTTGGGCCTCCCCCTTCCAGGCTTATATAAACACGAGCAGAAATCCCAGCTTCCCAGCCTTCACTGCAGCAGGAAACGTTATTGCTCTTATTTGGAAAGCGGTAGCAGGCTCCGCCTTTTTCCAAGGGTGCTAGACAACATGCGTCAACCTTATCATCCAGCTTCCCTTCACTGCAATCAAACATAAACGCTCTCTCTTTATTTTCGCTCTATCTGGGCTCCTTACATAAACCACCACTCCTGAAGGTGTTTGAGGCCTGTTACTCTCCACACTTTCTTTCCTTTATGTTTTTCTGCCTGATTGAAATTAGAATAGTAGTATTTTTTATCATACTTGGATCTTGAATATACTTAAAAGACACTGGCTTTGCTCACGTTATCGCTGTAACGAGAACCCAGTTATATTGTTAATGCAGGAACTTAGGAGGAGATGAAGGGTGGGGGGAGGGGGGAAGGATAATTTTATATGCTTTATTTGATGGTTTATATGCTAAGAAACATGGTTATAATTGTTAAAAATCTGATAAAATACAAATAACCCCCCCCAAACTTAGCTCAAATGTAGCACTGTATATGTGCACTGTATGTGTGTGAGAATAAGTGCAGGGGTGTATATATGTGCTGTAAATGAGTGTAAGGGTGCACTGCTTATGGGTGCTCTACACACAGTGCATTCAGAAAGTATTCAGACCCTTTCACTTTTTCCAAATTTTGTTACATTACAGCCTTATTCTAAAATGGATAATATGCATTTTTCCCCTCCTCGATCTACACACAATACTCCACAATGACAAAGTGAAATCAGGTTTGTAGAAATTTGTGCAAATTAATTTAAAAAAACCAAAACTGAAATATTACATTTGTGTAAGCATTCCAACCCTTTGCTATTGCCACTCAAAGTTGAGCTCAGGAGCATCCGGTTTCCACTGATCATCCTTTGAGATGTTTCTCCATCTTGGAGTTCGTCTCTGGCAAATTCAGTCGATTGGACATGATTTGGAAAAGGCGCACATCTGTCTATATAAGGTCCCACAGCTGACAGCGCATGTCAGAGGGAAATCAAAACCAGGAAGTCAAAGGAATTGTCTGTAGACCTCCAGGACAGGATTTTGTTGAGGCACAAAAAAATTGCTGCAGCATTGAAGGTCCCAAAGAACACGGTGGCCTCCGTCATTCTTAAATGGAAGACATTAGGAGCCTCCAGGACTCTTCCTAGAGCTGGCTGCCTGCCCAAACTGAGCAATCGGGGGAGAAGAGCCTTGGTCAGGGATTGATCAAGAGCCCGATGGTCACTGTGACAGAGCTCCAGAGTTCCACTGTGGAGATGGGAGAACCTTCCAGAAGGAGAACCATCTCTGCAGCACTCCACCAATCAGGCCTTTATGGTAGAGTGGTCAGACGGAAGCCACTCAGTAAAAGGCACATGATAGCCCAGCTGGAGTTTACCGAAAGGCACTTGAAGGGCTCTCGGAGCATGAGAAACTAGATTCTCTGGTCTGTTGAAACCAAGATTGATCACTGGCCTGAATGCCAAGCAGCATGTCCGGAAGAAACCTGGCACCGCTTATCACCTAGCAAATACCATCCCTATAATGAAGTATAGTGGTGGCGGCAGCATCATGGCTGTGGGGATGATTTTCAGCTGCAGGAACTGGGAGACTAGACAAGATTGAGAGAGAGATGAATGGAGCAAAGTACAGAGAGATCCCTGATAAAAAACCTGCTCCAGAGTGCTCTGGACCTCAGACTGGGGCGACAATTCACCTTCCGGCAGGATAACTACCCTAAGCACAGCCAAGTCAATGTAGGAGTGGCTTCGGCCCAATCTCTGTGAATGTCCTTGAGTGGCCCAGCCAGAGCCCGAGCTTGAATCCAATCAAACATCTCTGGAGAGACCTGAAAATAGCTGTGCATCGACACTTCCCATCCAACCTGACAGAGCTTGAGAGGATCTGCAGAGGAGAATGGGAGAAAATCCCCAAATCCAGGTGTGCCAAGATTGTAGCGTCATACCCAAGACGACTGGAGGCTGTAAAAGGTGAAGGGTCTGAATACTTATCTAAATGTGATATTTCAGAGTTGTTTTTTTAATTTGCACAAATTTCTACAAACCCGCTTTCACTTTGTGTGTAGATTGAGGAGGGAAAAATGCATATTATCTATTTTAGAATAAGGCTGTGACGTAACAAAATGTGGAAAAAGCGAAGGGGGTCTGAATACTTTCTGGATGCACTGTATGCAGGTGTAAGTGTAGGGTATATGTAAGTGCTGTACATGTGTGGGTACAAGCGACGGAGTGCGTGACTTACATATCAGTGTAAAGATATGTCCTCATATGAAAAATCATAACTCCGGTACCATTCTTCTGGAAGACTTCTTTATAATGTGAAAAGAAAGTGACAGGGCAAACCTTACAAACGGAATTTGAAGGATGCACCGAAGGGGAGGAAATAACCGGAGCGAAGGAAAGCACAGGGAAAACTCTGCAGGAACCTCGTGGCGATGCTGAGATTGGGCAGTCTGGGAGCTCCTTCTGCTGGCCACCACGCAGACAGCACATCTCTGGTAGCTGCGCAAGCAAAACTGCAGAGTCTCAGATGGAAACCTCCAATTCGCATTGTCAAAAAGGGCTGAAAATAAAGCCGCTCCCCCCGCTGGCCAGAGAGCTGAGGGACGTGAGCATTTCTACATCACAGGCAATATCAACGTGCATAATGGAGAACCTTCATTGTGCCATTCTCGTGGTTATTAATGTGGCACCGATTTTACTACAGTCATGCTAAGGTCCTTATTCAAAAGCCCGCCGAGCAGCTAACATATCTGGATAAAGTTTATCAGAATATCCAGCGGCACTTATCCAGATAAAAAGCACCCATGAATATATCCGGATAACTTTCAGGCTATTTGACCAACCAGAGTTACCTGGCCAGTGCTGAATATCGGCGCTGAGTGGCCGAAGTTACCTGGCCAAATTGTGAGCATGCGGTGATTTGCCTGGACAGTATTCAGCCAGTGGGTGGGCTGAGGGGTGGAACTGAAAGCAAGATCTGTCCTTCTTTCTCACTTGTCCTAGAAGGAAGGCGTAGTGCTTGCTCTGACTCGGAAATGTAGTGCCCCAGGAATTGTGGGGGAAACATTGAAGCACTTGCACTTTCAAACAATATTGCAAGCTTGTCCGTTCACGCAGGCGTTCCCGTAGGCAATCCATCAGATGCAGAAGGAAAGAAAATACTTGAACGCTAGTGAGATGTTTGTGTATGAAGGGGGGGGGGGGGGTGTCTTGTGATTTTTTTGTTTTTAGAATTGTTTCAGGGAGGGGTTTGTAATGTTTGTGTATATATCCATATCTATATATATATATATAGATAATTATATTTAGATGTGGATTTGTAGAAATGATAACACACTTCCAAGTCTGAAGCATATAATGGGAAATCAAATGTTAAATAAACCTAACCCTACCTCCCAAAGTTAGCCAGACAAACCTCTCTTTGTCATTGTAACATGTCGTATAAAAAGGGCAGATTCTTGAAAAATTATTCACAGAGGGACATGAAGGGAGCCCGTGTGGTCGTGACCCTGAAGCTTTCTACTCCACCTCGCTCTCCGCGATCCTACAGTCAAGATGCCCTTGACGTACCATCCACCTGGATGAAACAAGGAGGCGAGCCTTCTCTCCACTGCTGCACCTGCCCTCTGAAACTCACCCCCGGCACATCTACGAAACTTGACGAACACAAAGTCTTTCAAAGAGAGCCCTCACGTCTTCACTCACGTCTTCAACGTGGCCTTTCAAACTGTCTAGCCATCTTGTTCCTTCCTTGTTTGATCTCCGACTTGGATTTTTTTTTTTTTTGTATTGTTATCTCCCTAATATGTTTTTATTTTACATTTTTATCTTGAGCTTATGCACGTTGTGGTGTTCCCTGCCCTGACCATGGAAGGATGGGTAACAAACATTTTAAAATAAATAAATGATCCGACAGCATAGCTTGCCTGAGGTCATGGCAACACGAATTTAACCAGCGCACCGCGGCAGCGCGAAAAAAAAAAAGGTCAGGAGTACACCCCAGCACGGCCAGCTGCATTCACTTTCAAAGTTATTCCAACATCTGGGGCCAGCTTTACAGAGGTGCATGTCACTCAGACCCAAATGATTTACCATGAACCGACAATGCGAGCTGCCCTGGCCATAAAGAGCAGTACTGAGCGATCGTCTTGCAGGAGACGTCGCCTTCCCCAGCTCTTTGGGGCTATTAAAGGTGCCCGATGCTGCCCGGGCGTGCTGTCTGGACCAGAGGGGGTTTCACTAGGGAAAAAGATGGATGGCTGGGGGGGGGGGGGGGGCATTTCTTGGCGTTGTTTTTGTGACAGTAACACTGCAGGAGCAGAAATTCCAGTCTGGCTCCCGAGTCAGAAGCTGGAAGGCACGAGGGAAGGTTTGTGGAAGAGCCCCGGTAGGGAGTTTTCTGGCAGTAGAAAAAGTCTTGAAACAAGGAGCCTGTTCCCGCCTCGCTTTTTGTATTTTACACAAAAGGAGGAACAATTCCTTGTGCATGTGAAGGACCTTCCTACCACCCTCGGGTTGCTGAAATTAACAGCCAGCGCTTTCACCGTTCAAGGCTCGCTTGCGATCATCGGTCCTCGTGTGCACAAATTACTTTATGAGTGAAGTGAATCCATTTTTTTTAAACATTATTTACATTTTTTTTTCCAAATCCAACCAGCAGGAAGGATTGTAACGAAGCGTAGAGAAAGTAATACTTCCCCGTTTAGAAGGTGGAAATAAGGCCCGACACGATACCACCTTTCACAGGAACAGCTGCAGGGGCTGTGTTTCTTGTATGGGGAAATAGCTGAGCGGTCACTGATGGGAGTCCATTCTTCTAGTGTTTCTTACTCATGGCGAGGCGCGCTGCTGATTCAGAAAAACGGACGCTAACCCAAGTAACGCCGTAAGCGTCCGGTGTCGCAGAGCACAGCGGTCCCGGCGTGGAGAAGGGGTAACTAGTTACCCGGCTATAATTTAGCGGGATAAGTGGCTGAACATTGCGCTTCTGAATACTGACCTCAGAGTGAGAACCTCCTGGGCTCACAGCCGCGTAGGACTTCCATGCACGTGGGGGGGGGGGGGGTCTGGATCACAAGCTGCAGGAGTACATTCAGCAGACGGGCGAGCACCTCCGCGCAGCTGCGTGCAGGGCGGGCGAATCTGCATCCTACCTTGATACCGTCGATGGCGGCATCCAGCGCTGCTCTGAAGGAAGAGGAGACCAACCGGGCATAGCATAAGAACAGAATGGATTCATGAGGTAAGTGACTGACGGCCGGCACCAGCTGCTGCCTAGCTGGCACAGACTCGTACCTTCGCTGAGTTGGCGTGCCGCTGGCTGTCTGCAGATTATTCCACCGGATGCACTGGTCAGAAGACTCTACCAGTCCAACAGTACTGATGTTGGGTGGTAACAAGTTTAGATGCTGCGGAGTGAGGGTGCCAGGGCACTGCTGGCCCCACCCATCACAAAGCTTTGCACGGGCAGCAGCCCCCCCGGGGTGCAGAGACATTTGTCGCTTCCCCTACTTGTTTTAAATGCCGTCTGCCTTGACGTGTGCGGATGGGGGGGGGGTCAGCTGGTGGGGCCCTATGCTCTCATGGCATCAGAGTCTGACTGAAAGGATGAAGCTTGGATGCCCTGGGAGGAGGGGGGAGAGGTTGAAAGGAACATCCCGCAGCAGACGTGGACCCCTGAGCCTCGCCACCCTGTGCCCTGCACCTGACAGGAGTGTGGTCTGCCTGTGCAAACCCTACATCTCTCTCTCTCTTTCTCTTCTAGGAATCGGGTCCTTGGTTAACATTCTGCTCCACGTACACTGTTAACAGCAGATTCGGAATGGAACGCAATTTGATTAAGCCTGAGATATTAGCAGTAATTACCAATTACTCCGGCGAGAGAGAATTTTCTTGAGAATAATTTCGCTCTGCACTGATACAGCGCAAGGCACGAGATGGGAGACCCCAAAGCACTAAGCAGAAACATTAGGAATGGTTTGGAAAGTGGTGATGCAAACGTTTCAGGTTCTCCTTTCTGTTTAAAGGCGCAGGTCCTTCTGAAATGGTTTATTTAAATGAAGTCGGTTAAAAGCTTTTCTGTTCTGTGTTCACTTATGGCTTCTGTTTAAGTCTTGTGGGGGGCACAGGTCTGTGGAATTAACGCCCCCTCCACCCACCCTTGGACAACCAACATCTCAGATTTCAGCCAGTCAGGGTGGAGCTGTTCTGTTCATCATCAGAATACTATGCCAGAACCACCACTGAACCTCTTCTCTTTTTCTTTTCTTTTTTTTTGTTTTTGACCCAACAGGATCCTCCTGCTATTTCTAGGGTTTCCCCACTGAATCAGAACCAGTTTCTACCACGGTTCCAATGAGAAGTGCACAGCATTTGACCCTAAGACGGCAAGCTGACCCCCACCACTTCTTCGGTTCTGATCGTGGATGCTTACAGGGGTTCGACTGAAAACAATGGTGAGGGACGTTTTACAGGAAAATGAGGGAACAGCTTATTTCTCGGTCAAAAGCACTGGACAAGAGAACCGCCAGTTCTTATTTACTTAACCCTATTCTGTAGACGTAAACTTTTCATGAAGACTGTAATCTGTAAGCACCTGTATTTATTATAAGAATTTGTATTTACTATTTATATTTATTATTTAGCTATTAACATTGTTCTGTTACCACTCGGTACTATTTCTCTCCTTTACCTGAAACTCTAAGTTCCTACTAAGTTAGCCATGTTATTTATACCCAATTGTTGGATGTAATTGTATATTTGTTTAATTGTTCAATCTGTTTGATGTAATTTTCTGTTCCTTGTTCTGTGTAAACCGAAGTGGTATGCACTAGTGCATGAACTCCGGTATATAAAAGCCTTTAAATAAATAAATAAAATAAACTATTGAAGGACAGGTGTCAGTTCTGGGTGGCTGCATATTAATAAGAACAGTAATAATGTATAATTGAATAATAATTCTCAGATTTTTAGCCCACCTTCCCAAATGGTGCTGAAAGAGACTTACAGCATTACTAGAATTCAGATACAGTTAGGTCCCTGCCCCCTCCCCAAAAAGCTTGCAACCCAAGGGCCGGATTCATTAAGGCCTTTCTCCTATTTTTGTGTCTATGGGGAAATCGGGCGCTGAGACGGTAATTTCAAAATGAGCGCGTGCCACACCCATACACGCGCGCACCAGCGCAGGAGCGAAGATACGCTGGGATTTTTTTTTTAATCGTGGGCGCAGTCGCGTGCGTACGTTGTCAAATACACCAGCCTCGCGTTAAGTATTGCCCCTAAGCCCAAGAGGTTAACTCAAGCACAGCTGGGCGTGCATGGGACTTTGCCGGCATCTATGCGAGCGGATTTATTTTACAACCTGCTCGCGCACGGCGTGTTCCCAAGTTTTCCCAATTACTCCACCAGTTTGCCCAGTGAACAGCGAGGACTTTCAGCCGCACGGATGACCCGGACCCCTCGCCCTGCGGCGAAAGCCCTAAAAAAATGCGAGAACCGCAGACTCGCTCCTCGTCGGGAGCAGCGGTAAAGTCAGGCGGATGTATCTAGCGCATGCGCGCTACGGTTTTTGAAATACGGAGGCGCACGCCAAGTCTTGGCCCGTGCCCCGCCCCCCCCCCCCCCCACCTTGTTCCTCACGCCGTCACGGGTACACGCACGTATGTTTTGTGGCCTCTCAGAGCCTGCGCCGCACGCCGCCCACACACGCGCGCGCGCCGCATGCGGGCATTTTTCTGCGAGCATCACTTCTAAAAGTGACCCGTGTGTGGGTAGCTGAGGGGACAGGAGATAAGGTGACTTGCCCAAGGTCACAGGGAGCTCAGTATTCAGTGGGTGGTCAGGGGGCAACGCTTAGCTCGTGCAGTTAAATTTGCTTATTCAGCTGCATGTGTTCCGGAACAAATACAACTGAATACCCGGAAAAATCTGAACGGACAAGTCGGCCCGTTCGGATTTACACCCGCTGTTTGCGTGGACCAACTCGTCCACTCAGATCTAGCCAGGCAGTCCTTAACACGGCGGCGCCCCCCCCCCCCCCCCTGACAACGAAATGCGGCAGCCCAACCTTGCCGGGCCTCCAGGCTCACCTCCTTTTTTGTCTGGGTAGTTTGCTCCGAACAGCCATTTCGCGTGGACAAAGTTCCCCAGACAAAGGAAGGGGGGGGGGGGGGGGGATTTATGCAGGCAGAAGCTGAATTTGTCCTCGTACGCAGCGAATACGCGTGATGAGCACATCACATGAGCGGGGACCCGGCGCTCTCTGCGGGGGCGGAAGGGGATTATTCTGCTTCGGTTTCTTACCTTTCTGTTTGCTCACTTTCCTGACGGTCATTGCCGCTTGCTTCTTCTGATACTCTGAAATTTCAAAGCCTGTGGGAAAAGTAGCAAGAAGGGAGTTATCTTATCATAGTAGCAAGGGCAGCTTTCTGTAGTCCTTCTCACAGCAACAGCCTCATCACTGCACTTATGATTAGCACTCTTTGCAACATTCAAACCCCCCCCCCCCCCCCCCCGGCACACAGCAGGACAGCTCCCAAAAAGATAAAGGCGGAGAGGGCAGAAGACAGAGCTGCGTTGATCCCACTGCATTCGGAGGAAGTGAGGCCCAAGGACGACAAAGACCCATCCGAGGTCGCCTATGATACGAAGGGCAGATACAGGATTAGAACCCAGCGCTTCTTCTGACTTCCAGACTGAAAGACACAGTCGCGCCATCCCTCCTCCTAACCTATCTCAGCGCTCGAGCAGTAAAGGTCTTAACGTGGACATTAAGATGCTCCTGCATGTACATGAGGGTCTCACATGGAAGTCAGGCCTCACTGGGCTCCTGGGGAAACAGCGTGGGGTTATGTTCTCCGCGCCTCCTATTTACCCGTGGGTATAAAGGGGTAAAAATGTAACACCTACCTTGGACTGGGTGCTAAATGTTTACTGGGTCCCACTATGGCCCACAATCTTCCATGCTAACTGGACTTTTCACTTTCAGTTTACGGGATTTCTTCTCCCCTGAGCACCAACGACAAAAAGAGGACACACCTCCCCGTCCCCCCATCCCCCGAGCGGCATCAGCCCGTCCCTGCATCGTGGGCATCCCCCCCACCCCCATCACATGGCACAGAATCCCAGCCTCTCCCCCTCCCCCCCACCCCATCTCACTCTCAGAAGGTGCCTTGCCATATCGGAAGCACCTCCCAGAAGCGCCCGTCTTCCTGTGAAGACCACCCCCCCTCCAGAATGCAAGGTCTGGGTGTGGATGCATGGGGGGGACCTTGCGAGGGGGACTATCTGAGGTAGGGGGGGAATGCTGAAAGGGAGCGGATGCTGTGCTGCAGGAGGGCATGGGTTCTGCTGATGCAAAGGAAATCTGATGTTGCTCGTGGTCTGAGGGGGCGAGGATGTCGAGAGAGGGGATCTTGTTCTGTTACTGGAGGTCCTGGGGTAGAGGAGATTCCCTCTGATAAACAGCCAAACGTGAAAGGTTACGGTCAGCAGAGGGGAGGACGTGAGGTAATTAGTGAACGCTGTAGGTTTATTTTGTTTTCCAGGCATGAAATACCGCTAGCAAGAGATTTGCCATCATTAGGGATCCCCTTCTTTCAAACTTGGCTTTTTATCCTCCTGGCATGACCAAGAGAACCTAGCATGGTACTAACCCACTAATCACCCGGGAATATTTCCAGGCCCGCACTGTCCAGCGGTCTGAGGCGTTCCAACTTTGATTAGGAGCCAACAGGTCCACACGCGAACAGGTTAAGCCCCTCAGCTCCGCCTCTGCACGCGGGCCAAATTACTCAAGGTGAAAGCTACAATCGCTAAGCCTGGAACAGCATTCCCGGTTCACCACTGTGAAAAACCAAGCGGCGTCGTACATGCCACGACATCCGTGAAGGGCACAAGCCACTCAGATTAAGATTCAGCCATACACTTATGACCCATTTGTTGCTTGGGGGGGGGGGTCAGCTCTCACTGGTCAACGTGGTCATTCTCAGCACTCCAGGGCTGTACCTCAGATGCCGCACAGAGGCTGGCTTTCTGACATCCACCGAAGCGGCAGTCGGCCCCCGAGGGTTACTGGGATGGATAGATCTTCAATACCACACCCCTCTCATCCAGTAAGCTAAGTGAAATGGAATCTAACCCAGAACGTGACTCTTACGGTCTAAGAAAGAGATTCTTCCTCATAGTTTCAGCGAATCTAACTTTTTATGGGTGCCATCATGGCTAGCCCCCTCAGTGAAGTGACAGATCATGAATTTCAATGCTTACATTTTCTATTTATCATTAAAAATGGAGTTTTTCGTTGTCTTTCTAAAAAAAAAAAAAAAAATCAGAGCTGTCAGGCTGGAAGGGTCTCGCACTCCCTGCCGTACCTGAGTTTACTTCTGTCCTGGACTATTATGGATCCTGTGTCACATTCCAGCCTATGTGGGCGGCAAGGAGTCTGCAAGATCTGCTAGATAGACACTGAAACTCAGCCATGCCCTGTCCCCATAATTTTATTTATACCAGGAGTGTGTGCATCAATGAAGACTTTTATAAACACTGAAACTGAGATATGATCCCCCCCCCCCCCCCCGTGCCACAGATTCCCCCTCCAATACTGGAGCGTCCCGTGCCTTCCTTACCGATCTTTTCATCTTCCTGCACCATTTTTCGCTCTTCTCGAAAGGCCCGGAGCCACCGGAGCTTCTCCTCCAGCTTCTTGGCGAAGTACAAGTGCACGTCCTCCGTCTCCTTGTTGTGCAGTTTGAAGGCGTTCTTCACGTTCACATTGAAGTCATCATCCCTCCCGTCGTCGACCTCCAGCACTTCGTACTTGTCCATGTCAATGCGGCCCTTGTAGTAGAGGCTGTCTCTTCGGATCAGGTCCTAGGGGAGACAGAGGGCTTGCTGTAACCAGGCACATACACTTCAGTAGCACGTTGCCTTTAGCTTACCTGATAATCTGATGACGTCTTAGGCTTTTGTGCCACTAAAAACACACAAGTAAGGGTGACTGTTCCTACTGAATTGGATTGGAGAAACACCTTTCATTCAAACAGGACCTGAACCCAGGCAAACTTGATAAGCCAATTCAATCCCAACTGATTTTTAAGATGAGCGCATTCTGGTCAATGTTCTTGAAGACCAAGAAGTGCCTCCTGAATGCTGCGGTGAGCGGCAAGTTACTCAGGTAACTGCTGAGAGCTGAATATCGGTGCTACCTAGATAAATTGGGTTCAGGTTCCCAGAATGTCCCCCATCCTCCCTCAACTTTCCAGCTAAGTTTTACCTGAATAAAAAGGTAACTGGGTGAAACGTTTCCAGCTGATGAGGTGGGAAACTTCAATCTCGGGGTTTATCCGGATAAACCCTTTTCAATATCGACCTCATTAGGGCTCGTTTTCCTGAAATGTGTTTAGTTTAAATTTATTTATTAACATTTGTAACACAAAAGTAGAAGCATTGCACGCTATTCTTTTCAATGCTTTTCCATTTCGTGCTATTGGCTTTGATACTATGCAACCTCACCAGTCCTATCCCAAAACTGAACTCATATTTGACAGCCAAGATCCGGCATGACAGGTTTCCAAGATCACACAACTCTGACATGGAGTAGCATTTGGAACGGAATTAACTTCTCTAGCAGGAAAATTCGAGGAATCAAATTAACTGCTAAACTTTCCAAACTCAGGTATAATTTATAAACTAACAAAATTACTTCTTGCTCCATGCAACAAATTTTTCACAACTGGTGCTACCTGATGTTTTAGCTGGAAAGTATTCTAGGGACATTGAACTGTCTTTCGACAAGCAGCCAATCAGAATAATTTTCTTAGATATCATACAGATTTTTAACAGAAACATTTCCACCTATTTCCTCTCAAACTCAATAGGTGTCCTATATATATATATATATATATTTTTTTTTTTTTTTATTAGTTTGCTCTAACGTTTATACATCCAGAGTAAGTCCTGAATAGGCGAAGACATCAAAATTAATCAAAACAAAAAAAATTAACGAAATAACAAATCTTAATGTCCCAACTCCCCAATCATGGGTCCAAGAAAGAAAACATGGAAACTGGTAAGAATGAAAATTCAAAAAGAAAAGGAAAAAAAAATGTTGTTTGCATGGCCCCTTGGACCGAGGCGAGGTTGACGCCACCTGCAGGTCCTCACCGTCGGCAGGTGGAGTTGGCTGGAGCAGAAGTCCAAAAGGAACTTCACCAATACCAGCCCACATATCGCGCAGGTTGAGCCCTTGGGTGCTGGGGCCAGCTGAACCTAGGCGCGGGCCTCTGGTGGATGAAGACTCCGTCACGGAAGGAGTGGCCAGCGGAAGAAGAAAACGGTACAGGCCGAGGTCGGGTCAGGCAGCAGACAGCAGGGTCGAGAACAAACCATCCACTATTTTGTAGCGAGATAACAGACTAGAAGACATTTCAGTCTTCCTGTTTACCTTGCTTTCCTTCACCCCCACTCTCTCCCTCCTTATCAGCGCCAGTGGTTCTGCTGTTATTTCCCAAGCTGAGGTTTATGTGCTAAACTGCTAGTGACAGCTACTTAGCGTCCCTCCCAGCCCAATAAACTTCTCGACGGAAGGTCCTCTTCTCATTTACGGTGATTCTTAACCGCAGTACTGGAGATTCGCATGCCACCCTAATCCAGCATCACCATTCCCTCTCTTCGCTCCATCATACTTGCTAATTAAGCCTCGCTGGAAGCGTACGTGCTATTGTGGAAGCCTACGCTTCCAACGTAGGCTCTTGGCCACCTCAGAAGGGCTGGGCCCAGGGCGCAGTTAAGTCGCTAACATGATCCGAGTAAAGAATGGAGAACATCTGAGTACCAGGAGGATGGGTAGGTTGGAGGCCCTAAAGCCTAGAATTACTTTTACATTTTTCTGGGAGGAGGGAGAGGGCATGTGGAACCTGGACCGGCTGCAGTGATTTTATTTTCCTGTTAAGATGGCGGGGGTTTTGGGGGGGGGGGGGTGCTACCGGCTAGGCCCAGAAGGGCCGAACACTGGGATTTTGAGTAGCAGAGAGGAAGGGGGACCTGTTAGGACCTGTAGGCCCGCAAGCTTCTTTTTACGCCTTGATTCGCACTTAGTGGGCTAGATTATTATATTATTTTGAATATAGCCGGTTATGTCTAAACTTATCCAGGAACATGTTCCCAGATACCTTTAGGCCTGCTTTCAGGCACGTCTAATAGTGGAGTTAGCCGGCTAAGTTATTCACCTAACCCTGCCCCTCCCTGGAATGCCCCCAACATGACCCTTTCCTATTCAGCTAATTTTTAGCTGGATAAAGACTTATCTAGCAAACCTTCAGCCGGATAAGAAAGGGGAATATTCAAAACTAGCCATTCCAGACGAACAACTAACAAGTTATCCATCTAATGTTTTTATGTTAATGAGAGCTATGAATATATTTTTTGATTGTAAAGCACCTGAGATTAACTTTATCAGTAGTATATCAAATTTAATGAACATAAACCTGAGAGAACAAGAAAAAAATAAGCTCCGGACAGTCTGAAAATGAATGAGAGGATGGGCCGGCCTGGTAGCTCTGACCCCAATTTAGATTCCCAGGCTCGGCTTCTGCTCCCTGAGCCTCAACTGGGCCTGGGGGCACTTCAGGGGCAGCAGTCATAACCCCCTGGAGGTTCAGCAACAAAACAGTGCCCCCTGGTGACCAGAATCAGTCTGCACAGGAGCCACAACCCATGGCGGAACACTTTCGCTGTATTGGGGGGCGGGGGTTTATAAAATACGGGGGAAATCCCCGAGTGGTTACGAATGGAGGCTCATGGTACTGTAGTTCAACGAAGGACAACTTCAATTAACCTTGAAAGCCCAAAGGAGCAGGAGGAAACTGCTGGGCCAAAAAAAAACCAAACTAACCACACTGGAAATATTAGAGGATAAAAGAATAAGAGACTGAAAGAAAAATAGAATAAAACCAAGTGGAAGGATCAGAGTATAAATACCTTGTTACCACTGATTTCCATTCTTTTTCACTGAATTAACAACTATAAATCCACAATGCTGCACACTGCTTTGACAATGCAGTCAGCCAAAAAAAAATCACAGCACTCCCATTTCCCTTACTAACTGCAATAGTGACGAGGAGCCGTAGCCAGGCCATTGGCACCTACGGCCAAGTGAAAAAGTGCGTCCTCATCCTTAACGCAACATGCAGCACCAAGGGGCTGGCAGACTCTCTTACACGGAGGGGGCTTCGAGTGTTATTTTGATCCAGCAGTTTCATCCTGCTCTTCTGGGCTTCCAGCTCAGTCTGAGCCCGTACGGCCTTCATTCACCACTGCCGGGGAATCTTCTCCCCTCTTATTTTATAGCCCCTCCCAACTTCATTTACTCCAGGACTGCAGCGTCAGTCCTGGGCTGGGGGGGGGGGGCATGCACCCAGAACCCTGCAGTCATGGGCCCCCCCCAGTCCCACCGCCAGGGGTCACACCCCCCTCCCAGTCACACCTCTCCCACAGACAATTAAAGATTATGCATTCATAATACCAGATTTTACATGAACAAGGACATTCTGGGGTAAAGATCGCACTTTCCAACAACTTGCAATGCTGCGATGCCAACCAGAAAGCCTTGTAAAAAAAATAAAAATGAAAAAGGCATTTGGAACCCGTAGGGTATTAGGCCTATGGTAACATGTGTTGGGTGTAAGCTTGGCCCTCAGAAAGCCATGGATAAACTGAATTACAACCTAATAATTCTCCCGTACCAAAACACTACTAACTGCCAGCACTCAAACAGTAATAACCTACCTATGAAAAGGCAACATTACACCAGGCCCTAAAACACAAATACACCACCTATTAGGAAAATAGAACGAGCTAGGCTGCTATAATAAGAACATAAGAAGTTGTCATACTGGGTCAGATCGAGGGTCCATCAAGCCCAGCATCCTGTCTCCAACAGTGGCCAATCCAGGCCATAAGAACCTGGCAAGTACCCAAACATTAAATAGATCCCATGCTACTGATGCAAGAAATAGCAGTGGCTACTCCCCTAAGGTAACGTGATTAATAGCAGTTTATGGACTTCTTCTCCAGGAACTTAATCCAAACCTTTTTTAAACCCAGCTACACTAACACAGAAATAACTTGCTAGCAGAACCGGTAGATGTAGTATACTTGGATTTTCAGAAGGCATTTGACAAAATTCCTCATGAGAAGCTTCTAGGAAAAGTAAAAAGTCATGGGATAGGAGGCGATGTCCTTTCGTGGATTGCAAACTGACAGGAAACAGAGAGTAGGATTAAATGGACAATTTTCTCAGTGGAAGGGAGTGGGCAGTGGAGTGCCTCAGGGATCTGTATTGGGACCCTTACTTTTCAATATATTTATAAATGATCTGGAAAGAAATATGACGAGTGAGGTTATCAAATTTGCAGATGATACAAAATTATTCAGAGTAGTTAAATCACAAGCAGATTGTGATAAATTGCAGGAAGACCTTGTGAGACTGGAAAACTGGGCATCCAAATGGCAGATGAAATTTAATGTGGATAAGTGCAAGGTGATGCATATAGGGAAAAATAACCCATGCTATAATTACACAATGTTAGGTTCCATATTAGGTGCTACAACCCAAGAAAGAGATCTAGGTGTCATAGTGGATAACACATTGAAATCGTCGGCTCAGTGTGCTGCGGCAGTCAAAAAAGCAAACAGAATGTTGGGAATTATTAGAAAGGGAATGATGAACAAAACGGAAAATGTCATAATGCCTCTGTATCACTCCATGGTGAGACCGCACCTTGAGTACTGTGTACAGTTCTGGTCGCCGCATCTCAAAAAAGATATAGTTGAGATGGAGAAGGTACAGAGAAGGGCAATCAAAATGATAAGGGGAATGGAACAGCTCCCCTATGAGGAAAGACTAAAGAGGTTAGGACTTTTCAGCTTGGAGAAGAGACGGCTGAGGGGGGATATGATAGAGGTGTTTAAAATCATGAGAGGTCTAGAACGGGTAGATGTGAATCGGTTATTTACTCTTTCGGATAGTAGAAAGACTAGGGGGGCACTCCATGAAGTTAGCATGTGGCACATTTAAAACTAATTGGAGAAAGTTCTTTTTCACTCAACGCACAATCAAACTCTGGAATTTGTTGCCAGAGGATGTGGTTAGTGCAGTTAGTGTAGCTGTGTTTAAAAAAGGATTGGATAAGTTCTTGGAGGAGAAGTCCATTACCTGCTATTAAGTTCACTTAGAGAATAGCCACTGCCATTAGCAATGGTTACATGGAATAGACTTAGTTTTTGGGTTCTTGCCAGGTTCTTATGGCCTGGTTTGGCCTCTGTTGGAAACAGGATGCTGGGCTTGATCGACCCTTGGTCTGACCCAGTATGGCATTTTCTTATGACCCCCTTTCTTCTAACCTCCAGGTTTACTGCTCCTACCTCCCTGTAGGGAGGGGGTTGGAGCATGAAAAGGGAGGTCAGTGCTTCTTGTGCCCCATGGGCTGTGCTGCTCCTCTCTTGGGGGGGTGGAGGCGAGGAAGGGAGGTCTTACAGGCCTTACTGTTCCTCACTGCTGGGGCGGGGGGAGGAGGGAGGCCGATGAGGCCCTGCGGGCTGAGCTGTTTTTCACTGACGGAGCTGGGCGAGGAAGCTGATGCTTTCCACAGGCCCATGGGCCGCGCGCATCTTCTGCCAAGGCTGGGAGAGAAAGCAGCCAATGCGCTCCATGACTCCCGCAGGCCAGTCTGGGGCAGGGAGAGGGAGGAGGAGCCGGAGACCATGTGCGTTCTGTGGGCGTATGGGCCACGTCGATTTTTACTGCTGGGGGTGGGAAAAGGGAGGGGGACACCGAAGGTTTGTTTGCAGCCCCACAGGCCGCTGTGCAGGGGCAGGAAAGAGACCGATGCTTCTCGTGCAATGGCGCCTCTGCTGGAAGGCACCTATGGCCGAGGCCACGTCGGCCGTAGGCTACCTACGGCTCTGCATTGACACATTCTTTGCTGGGATAACACACACATTGCCGTTATGTACTGAGCCAAAGACACACACCCTGAACGGAGAAGCATAAACACACTGCAACGTGGCAGGTGCCACACGTGTTACCCAGAAGATGCGCCGTGTTCACCCTTCTCTTTCACTGCAGCCTGTTCTGTAGCAGCGAAAAAGAAAGCCCAGCTGGAGGCTCGCATTGTAAGGAAACCCAACTGGAGGCTCATGTTTTGAGGGCCAAACAAGCAGAGGTCACCAAATGATCATGGTTGTGTTACTGCAGAGCACCGCAGGGGCGGGCGGGTAGTCAACCAATCAAACTGCTCCACTGACTGACACAACCTTGCCTTTGATTTCTGTGTAACGATACATGGACCGTTCACTGCGGATCAACTTTCCCCGGCATCTATTCTATCGTAAACCCCCCCCCAGTTTCCTATAAAGGATGGGTGCATGTAAAATTCCTTAGAGCGGCTGCCTAATAAATAAGCCGGTGGTGTTGATACTGTGTCCAGGGCTCTGGGAGCCATTGTATCCAGGTATCTGGCGAGCTGGAGGCAGTAAGGTTTGCTGACAGCAACACGCACTAACTTGTCTTTGAAAGACTTCTGCTCCCTATTGCAAATGCTGATTTCTCCAGCTCTTGACCACTGCAATTCACGGCTACTTGGGTTTGTCGGCGAGCTCTCTTCCAGTTTCACAGATCCGTGCTGTTCCGAGGATCTGTGCGCCCCCTCCAGCAAGGGTGTTTTGGGAGGCAGCGTCAACCTGGCACATCCCACCTGCTGAAACCGGCGAGAGGGCATTTCCTGTGGCCGGCCCCAGAGCCAGGAAGCCTCCTCCTTCCTGCTTTTCTTCGGTCTCTCCCAGATACGCAGACCTTTAAAAAGGCCTGGAAGATATTTGTAGTGCAGCAGCTCGTTCCATCTACCAGAACAGCTCTTCTACTTCGTATTTAAATTGCCTCCTAAGACTCGCGGCAGCTTACTATTTCATGCAGGATTTATTCGCTAAGATCGGGCTTATATTATGCTGCGTCTTTTCTCGTTCGGCCTTGCTGATACGCAGCTCTCGATTTTATGCATGTTTTTTATTTGTTCCCCCGACCCACCCCCCCCCCCCCCAACCTTGGGAGGCTGTGGGATATAAATCACTTTAAGCAAAGAAATATAGAGCGGTGCTGGACACAGCATCTCAAGAGAAGAACGAGCCACTAAAACTGTCCCCAGACCCTCTGCAGCAGAACAGCGCGCGTAGGATCACCGCCACCCTCGTGGCAGCTCCTCCCGACAGGCCCATCCAGGCCAGGCTTTTGCCCCTTTGCACGCATGGAGCCAGATTCTGATTTTCCTGCTCCAACTCATTTCCCAAAGAGAACCAGAAGCACAAGTACACGCATAGGAGGAGGCAAAAGCAGCTTCCGGACCAGCCTGTTCGGGTCACCCCTGGGGGGAGGCGTTTGGGAGTGGAATGGTGAACCCCGGGGGGGGGGGGGGATGGGCCTGTGCACCCTCCCAACTCCTTCCGCATCACCTGCAGCCAGAAGCGGAACTGCTTCGCCTTTAAGGCGAGATCTTTACCATGGAAAATCAATGAGAGGAAACTAAAACTTCATTACTTGCAAATTAAGATTCCTGAGCAGGAACACTGCAAAAGGCTTCTGGCTCTCTGATTACAGGCATATGGCACTCAAACACAGCAGGCCACGGTGGAGCGTCCCCCGCCCCTCCCCCTCTCTCCTGTTGAAGAAGGGGGGGGTGAGATTACATCATTCTTCTGGTGCCATCCTCCCTTCCGCATAAAACCCCCCCCAGCGGTGATTGTGTCTCCCACCCACCCTCATCTCTCTCAGACACCTTACTTTAAGCCTCTTCTTCCTGCCAGGGATTTAAATAGACAAGGGTGAGAATGTGACCTGCTTACTGAGATCATTAACCACAGATTGTAAACTCCTGAAGCTCTTGAAATGACAGCGCAGGAACCCTTCTCCGCTCTGCCTGATTAGGATAAGAAGCTGTGGGCTTTTTATTTCCCCCCCCCTCTCTTATTCATTTGCATGAATATTTTTTGCTTGGTGCCGCTGAAGACTTGGCGTATCTCCTGCGGCGAGGAAGTCCTCCACAAGCAAGAAATCATGCACATTTCCATAATGCAAACTCTACCCCGGGAATAGGTAAGAGCACGGGCAGTAGCAATGCGCGCGCACACACACACACACACACACACACACTCACACACACTCACACTCACACACACTACCGCCCCAGAGAACAGGTATAGCACAGGCAATGCAACCTTCCCTCCCGCGCAGACATACGCTGATGCAACGCAGTGTGCTTGGCCTAGCGCGCAGCTTGCCGCGCCGGAATAACTCCCCGGGCAATAACGGGACTAGCCTGTCCAAAACCAGCGCGTGGCTAATAGCGCCCATCCCGCGTAAGTGCCATGCGGATGAGACCTATCGGCTATTATCGCCGGATGCAAATGCTCACCGTGCGCCCGACGCCCATGTTTTAACCTGTAAAACTTTAATGCCGGCCCCGGAGCTGGCGTTAGGTCTTCACGCAATCCAAGCCACCACAATAAAAGCCCGAAATGCTGCTTCAATACGGGACGATACTAAGTAGGAAGAACCACAGGAAAGCAGCTTGGAAAAAAAAAAAAAACCTCGATGGCGGACAGGATAGGAAATCTGGCTGTGTGCGCGGGTTAGGGAAACAAGACGCTTGTTAATTGAGAGTCCATTTTCCCTAACTGGCGCACAGCCACATCTTCAGGGCGCCCGATGATATGGTTGCGCTAAGGACGCACAATTTATCCCCAGCGCGTCCTTTTTAGAGCGCCAGCGCTTTTGCCTATTCCAGCCGGCGCCCAGGAGAGGGGGGGGGGGGGATGCGCGTGCGTTGAAAAAAAAAAAAGCTGCTCTCAGTTTGGACGCACGGTTTTTTTTTTTGCGCGCTTGATATCGCGTTGGCCTGCAGGACGGTAACTTTGAAACGGATGTGCAGCCAGATGCACTGACATGTTATACCGTATGCGTAAGTACACGTGCGGTGCACCCAATATTCAACCTGCACGCGCGCAGTTGCGTAACGTTGGCTTTGAGCCACGCGAGGGAATTTCATAACAGGCGCGTGCCCAGTTTCATCAGTTCGGCCACCAGTTCCCCCGGTCTACAGCTGGGTCCCCCAGACATCCCCCATTCTTTAGCCCACACTCCCCCTTAGTTAACCCAGATCCCTCAAGCACTTAATAGATAACTCTGCGCTGCAAGATACCTGGGCGCGTGTCCAGGTGCGTAGGTACAGGTGCGCATATCTCTTGGCCCCCGCCCTACCATGCCCGTGCCCCGCCCACATCCCTCCCCCTCCCCCCCTCCCCGATGCGAGATATTCGCACCTCGGTATTTGCGCGCCTATGTGGGCGGCTTATAAAATCGGGAGGGCCCGCGCATGAGCTAGATGTTCGTCCATCTCCCGATTTTTGCATGCGCCTAAGCTTTTAAAATTCACCTTCTTGCCACCAGAGAACGTAAAAAAAAGAAAAAACTATGAATGCGGTGCAAAGATTCTCTCCAGCCCAGCATCCTGTCTCTGACAGCTGCCAATCCAAGTCACAAGAATAGATCTAACCCTTCCTGCTCATAACCGGGATAAGCAGTGGCTTTTCTAAGTCTACAAAGCCTATAATAATTTATTTATGGACCTTTCGTTCAGGAACTTGTCTAAATCCTTTCTAAACCCCTCTGCACTTTCACCACATCCTCCAGCAACAAATTCTAGAGTTTAATTAGATGCTCTTATTTATTTATTTATTTATTTTTAATGTGCTACCTATTAGAATCATGGTGTACGCCCTAATCCGAGTATTATTTGAAAGGGTAAATAACAGTTCCCTGTTTACCCGTTCCATCCCAGTCAAGATTTTACAGACCTCCTGTCAGGTCTCCTCCAGTCTGAAAAGCCCTAATGTATTCAAGCCTTTCCCCATAGGAAAGCCGTTCCATCCCCTTCATCATTTTGGTCGCCCTTCTGCGTAGCTTTTCCAATTCTGCTATATGCTAAAGACGGGGCAAACGTAATTGCATGCAATACTCCAGGAGCAGTTGCGCCGTGGAGCGACACGGAGGCATCATGGTACCCTCCACTCCTTTCCTAAGAACACCTAACATTCCATTTGCTGTTATGACCACTGCCGTGCGCTGGCAGAGGATTTCAAAGCATTGCACACAGGACGTGGAATTGTGGGGATGGGCAGGGCCAAGGTGGGCGGGGTCAGGGCTAGGGGTGACCTGGGCAAAGGGGCGGGACCAGGACTCTCTCTTTCTTTCTTTCTCACACACGCACAAATACCAAATCAAAGCCACGTGGCTGCCCTTGTCTCAGGTTGAGCAGCTCCAATACGCTTCTGTTCTCTACTTCCTCGAAGGGCCGTAAGTGGATCCATGCAACCACTAACTCTGTTCCTTTTCCTCAGGGGAGGAAAAACTGATAGAGAGTAGGGATGTGAATCGTTTTCCATATCGTCTTAACGATAGAAATTGTGTGGCAGGGCAAGAAAATCGTCTTAGGCACGATTTTTTAGTTAAAAAATCGTTAAAAATCGTTTTTTCCGATTAGTGCGCACTAACGGGAGTTAGTGCGCACTAACTGGGAGTTAGTGCGCACTAACTGAAAATGATACAATTTGACACTTTTCAGGTCAGTTAAGGTCAGTTTAGGAATGAATATGTATTCCTATTGGCTGCCCTCTTATTTATTCATGTTACCAAGTTTCCTACTGACAGTATATGGGGGATGGGAAATGGAAACAGTTGGTAGCTTGACAAAACAAGTAATGTGATCAGTCAATGTGACTAGAACTTGTGCCCTAACCCTGATACCAGGGGTATTGTGATCTTCCTGCACACAGTGCCCTATCCCTATTAATACCAGGAGTGTTGTGATCTTCCTGCACACAGTGCCCTATCCCTAATACCAGGGGTGTTGTGATCTTCCTGCACACAGTGCCCTATTCCTGATACTGGGGGTGTTGTGATCTTCCTGCACACAGTGCCCTATTCCTGATACCGGGGGTGTTGTGATCTTCTTGCACACATCCCGATATCAGGGATAGGGCACTGCATGCAGGAAGATCACAACACTCCTGGTATTAATAGGGATAGGGCACTGCATGCAGGAAGATCACAACACTCCTGGTATTAATAGGGATAGGGCACTGCATGCAGGAAGATCACAACACCCCTGGTATCAGGGATAGGGCACTGTGTGCAGGAAGATCACAATACCCCGGAGGAGTGAGGGTCAGGCAGCTCCCCCCTGTCTGTGAAGCCAGCCTCTCACTAGTAATGCAGGGAGGGAGCTGTCTCAGACTTCACCATCCTCCCCCCCCCCCCTCACCCACACACCATTCACTAGCTGGGACATGGGGGAAGTCAGGAGTGAGGGTCAGGCAGCTCCCCCCTGTCTGTGAAGCCAGCCTCTCACTAGTAATGCAGGGAGGGAGCTGTCTCAGACTTCACCATCCTCCCCCCCCCCCCCTCACCCACACACCATTCACTAGCTGGGACATGGGGGAAGTCAGGAGTGAGGGTCAGGCAGCTCCCCCTGTCTGTGAAGCCAGCCTCTCACTAGTAATGCAGGGAGGGAGCTGTCTCAGACTTCACCATCCTCCCCCCCCCCCCCTCACCCACACACCATTCACTAGCTGGGACATGGGGGAAGTCAGGAGTGAGGGACAGGCAGCTCCCCCCTGTCTGTGAAGCCAGCCTCTCACTAGTAATGCAGGGAGGGAGCTGTCTCAGACTTCACCATCCTCCCCCCCCCCTCACCCACACACCATTCACTAGCTGGGACATGGGGGAAGTCAGGAGTGAGGGTCAGGCAGCTCCCCCCTGTCTGTGAAGCCAGCCTCTCACTAGTAATGCAGGGAGGGAGCTGTCTCAGACTTCACCATCCTCCCCCCCCCCTCACCCACACACCATTCACTAGCTGGGACATGGGGGAAGTCAGGAGTGAGGGTCAGGCAGCTCCCCCCTGTCTGCGAAGCCAGCCTCTCACTAGTAATGCAGGGAGGGAGCTGTCTCAGACTTCACCATCCTCCCCCCCCCTCACCCACACACCATTCACTAGCTGGGACATGGGGGAAGTCAGGAGTGAGGGTCAGGCAGCTCCCCCCTGTCTGTGAAGCCAGCCTCTCACTAGTAATGCAGGGAGGGAGCTGTCTCAGACTTCACCATCCTCCCCCCCCCCCCCCTCACCCACACACCATTCACTAGCTGGGACATGGGGGAAGTCAGGAGTGAGGGTCAGGCAGCTCCCCCCTGTCTGTGAAGCCAGCCTCTCACTAGTAATGCAGGGAGGGAGCTGTCTCAGACTTCACCATCCTCCCCCCCCCCCCCCTCACCCACACACCATTCACTAGCTGGGACATGGGGGAAGTCAGGAGTGAGGGTCAGGCAGCTCCCCCCTGTCTGTGAAGCCAGCCTCTCACTAGTAATGCAGGGAGGGAGCTGTCTCAGACTTCACCATCCTCCCCCCCCCCCCCCCTCACCCACACACCATTCACTAGCTGGGGCATGGGGGAAGTCAGGAGTGAGGGTCAGGCAGCTCCCCCCTGTCTGTGAAGCCAGCCTCTCACTAGTAATGCAGGGAGGGAGCTGTCTCAGACTTCACCATCCTCCCCCCCCCCCCTCACCCACACACCATTCACTAGCTGGGACATGGGGGAAGTCAGGAGTGAGGGTCAGGCAGCTCCCCCCTGTCTGTGAAGCCAGCCTCTCACTAGTAATGCAGGGAGGGAGCTGTCTCAGACTTCACCATCCTCCCCCCCCCCCTCACCCACACACCATTCACTAGCTGGGACATGAGGGAAGTCAGGAGTGAGGGTCAGGCAGCTCCCCCCTGTCTGTGAAGCCAGCCTCTCACTAGTAATGCAGGGAGGGAGCTGTCTCAGACTTCACCATCCTCCCCCCCCCCCTCACCCACACACCATTCACTAGCTGGGACATGGGGGAAGTCAGGAGTGAGGGTCAGGCAGCTCCCCCCTGTCTGTGAAGCCAGCCTCTCACTAGTAATGCAGGGAGGGAGCTGTCTCAGACTTCACCATCCTCCCCCCCCCCTCACCCACACACCATTCACTAGCCGGGACATGGGGGAAGTCAGGAGTGAGGGTCAGGCAGCTCCCCCCTGTCTGTGAAGCCAGCCTCTCACTAGTAATGCAGGGAGGGAGCTGTCTCAGACTTCACCATCCTCCCCCCCCCCCCCCTCACCCACACACCATTCACTAGCTGGGACATGGGGGAAGTCAGGAGTGAGGGTCAGGCAGCTCCCCCCTGTCTGTGAAGCCAGCCTCTCACTAGTAATGCAGGGAGGGAGCTGTCTCAGACTGGTATCAGGGTTAGGGCACTGTGTGCAGGAAGATCACAACACTCCTGGTATTAATAGGGATAGGGCACTGTAAGAAATGACTGTAGTAGATTGAATAAAGATCTGATGTTTCTGCTCTCCTCACACCAAACAAAAACAACACACAAGCAGAGAAGCCCTTCTTACAAAGCTGAGCTAGTGAGTTAAGTAGGAGGAAAAGTAAACATACTGGTGCCAGTGTGGCTACTTAAAAAATACACTTACCAACAATCAATTACATATATTTGAACTGTGTACAGTTCCAGCCAGGACCACCTTTCTAAAATGCACAGTGATTGGCAAATTCAACATGCACTAGCATTTCAGGTGCCTGCTAACAAAAATAATAAACAAACAAGTTCTAGTCACGTGAGTGCTGATCATTACATTACTTTTTTTGTCAAGCTTCCAACTGTTTCCATTTCACATCCCCCCAACCATATTGGTAACATCAATAGATAAGAGCACAGCCAGCCAATAGGAATACATACATACATATTCATTCCTAAGTGACCTTTACTGACCTGGGAAGTGTGAACACTTTGTTTTCATTTTCTGTTGGTGTTCGTTAGTTTCCAGTTCCATTTCCCATCCCCCCAACCATCACCTCAGTGGTAACCTTGGTAACATCAATAGATAAGAGGGCAGCCAGCCAATAGGAACACATATTCATTCCTAACTGACCTTCAGTGACCTGGAAAGTGTTTATTTGTATCATTTTCAGTTAGTGCGCACTAAATCGAGTTAGTGCGCACTAACGGGGAGTTAGTGCGCACTAACTCGAGTTAGTGCGCACTAACACGATTTAACGATTTTTAACGATAAATCGTTAGAATTTCTATTGTATCGTGTTCTATAACGATTTAAGACGATATAAACATTATCGGACGATAATTTTAATCGTTGAAAAACGATTCACATCCCTAATAGAGAGTAACACAGTAATGATAGCAGAAAGGACCAAATGATCCATCCAGTCGTTTCTCACAATTGGCTTGTGATCTAATAACTTTGAATACTTTTGTATTATTTGTGAATTTGATCACTTCACTCTTCACTGACTTTTCCAGATCATTTATAACTATATTAAAAAGCACCAGTCAAACTACAGATCCCTGGTGCATTTCACCATTTACCTTTTTCCATGGAAAGAAATGTCCATCCCCTACTCTCTGTTTTCTATCCTTTAGCGAGTTACCAATCTACAATAGAACATTGTCTCCTGTCTCATGACTAATTTCTTGATGAATCTCTCATGAGGGACTTTGTCAAACACCTTCTGAAAATCCAGCTACACTATATCAACCGACTCACCCTTATCAACATGTTTGTTAATCCCATAAGTCTGTGTCTATCCAGATAGCCAGCAAGCTTGTTCTTCAGAATAGTTTCTACCATTTTGCCCAGCACAAGACGTCAGGCTCATCACCATTCTGTAGTTTCCTGGATCATCCCTGGAGCCTTTTTTGGGCATTAGATTGGCCACCCTCCAATCCTCAGGTACCATAGTTGATTTGAATAAGTCTACAATTTCATTTTAGAGTTCTTTCAACACTCTGGGATTATATTAGACAGGGACCGAAAATGTGAAGAACTTCACTGTATGGGCAGGGCTAGTTAGGCCCCCAAAGAATTGAACACTGACTGAGCTATATAAATTGGGAATATATATATTTAGGATTTGTTAAACTTTTTTGCTTCTATTTTCTGTTAAGCTCTCTGTCTTCTCTGGAAAGCTAAGCCACCAAATTTAGTGTACTAGTGATGAGTCTCTGAGGCCCTCAGGAAATTTGCATTTCTGAGCTACCTATAGGTCACATTCTGCAGACATTTTTGAGCCAACACCTGGCAGAGCCCCTCTGACCTAAGACTGAAATACATGGGGAAGAAAAAAGTGCACATCATGATTGATGGCTGAGTATTGGCGGGAAAGTCAGACAAAATACAGATATTCTATATAAATCACCTTATGAAACCAAAACTTCAGTAGTACTGGCGGTAACACAAGATTTTCAAGACATGCTAATGCTCCAGCACTGAAGTCTTAAGAGTTCTGAACTAAATCTGCTCATATATATTCCCTGGTTTTGATTTACTTATTTTATGCATACACTTTCTTGTATCTTATCTTCTATTACATTTGTATTATTTTTCCTTGTTTATAGTATACCTTATTCTTATGTGAATTGCAATTTTTATTAGTCCTGGATTATTATTTATACTCAATTTAGTGAGACAATAAATGTGAAAATTACCCAAGTGTAGTGTGTAGACATTTTATGTTTGCCTGTGAGAATTAAGAAAGAGAACAGTAACAACTAGTGACCTTAACCAGTCCCTGGCCATTACAGGGGTATATACCATCCAGTGCCAGTGATTTGTTACTCTTTAGTTTGCCAATTTGCTCTATTACATCTTCCTGTTTCACTATAATTTGATTCAGTTCCTCTGAATCATCACTCAAAGAATTTTTCTGGCATAGGTATGTCCCCAACACCCTTCTCAGTAAAGACTGAAGCAAATAATTTATTTTTCTGCTTTGGCCTTGTCTTCCCTGAGAGCCCTTTTTGCCCCTCAGTCACTCAATGGTCTAAATGATTCCCTCACAGGCTTCTAGCTGCAAATAAACTTAAACGTTTTTGAGTTTTTGCCTTTCTGGAAAGCTTCTTTTCAAATTCTCTTTTAGCTTGCCTATTTAATATTTTATATCTAACTTGCCAGTGATAATGCTCTTCCTAGTTTCTTCATTTGGAACCACTTTCCAGTTTTTGAAAAGTACAGCAGAGACAGCATCAGGGCAAGGTACACACACACACACACACACACACACACACACACACACACACTCAGTTAGCCTCAACACAGAACAGATACATCATGGAGCAGCACAAGCTTCTCTCACATTAGAAACGTAGCGGCAGAAAAAGACCATCATTCAGGCTGCTCCTCCATCCAATTTATCTAGCCCTTATAGTTCCCATCATTCCCTCAGAGATCCCCTGTTTATCCTATGCTTTCTTGAATTCAGATACCGTTTTTGATTCCACCACCTCCACTGTGGGAGGCCGTTGCATGTATTCACAGAGGATTGGCTGTAGGCTAACTGCATCCTGTGTGAATACTGAAATTGGTGCTCCCCCATCACCTCCCTCTATTTGTTACATGCTCCCCAATTCATCCCCCCCTCTCACAGTGCTAAGCAGCTCACTCCCTCTCCCTTGTGCTCAGTAGCAGCAGTTTTCTCCACCTCTGTGGCTGACCTGGGGATGGGGAGAGTACACAGGGTGGAAATGGGGAGCTAGGGTGTGGGTGACAGAGGAGGGAGGAAACAGGAGACTGGGGAAGGAGTGAGAGCAGAGGAAATGGGTTAGGGTAGGGTGAGATTATTAGGATATAGAAAGTTTGGTAGGTGAGAGACAAAAATAAGAAGATTGTGAGGACTGGGAAGGACACTGGGGGTAAGAAAGAGAGGGACAGGATGGGGAGCGGTGAGGGAGGGTACAAAACAATAAAAGATGTGGAGAGACGGCAATAAGAGAGGTAAAGAGATGAGTATAGGAGAGCTTAAAGGGTGACAGCTGGAGAGCTAGCTTAGGGATAGAAGGAGCGAGAGAATGAATGCGGGAAGGGAGAAGGGGGAGAAATCTTGCAAGGAGGAGAAGAGGGAGAGAACGGGGGGAGGGAGAGAGGGAAAGGAATGTCTGGAAGGGTAAGGGGTGCCATCTCCTAGAACCAGTCCTGTCCCACCTCTGTGCGCTCAGCAGCTGCGGTAGCAGTTTTCTCCTCCCCCCGTGCACGCAGCAGCAGGATCCTCCCCCCCCCCCACCATCAACCTGTGCTCAGCGACAAGCAACTTCCCTTGTCCCAAGCTCTGCCTGCTGGGGTCCTACCAGCCGCCCGTGTCTTTCGGTGGCGGCTTCCCCACCCGGTCCTGCTCCTCTCTTTGGGCTGCCTGCTTTCTTCAGGGGGGGGTTTTCAACCCCGGGCAGCTTCGGCAGTGGTGCAGGATCGACTTTACCAGCGGCAACTGTACAGGGCGGTGGCGGTGAGGGGGGGGGGGGGGCGGCAGCCATGAGTGGCTCTGTCTCCTACTTGAGCCTCCCAGGTCCTCCGGCAGGTGGCCGTGCTCTGCGCCTGTGCTGCTGCTGCTCCTGCCTCGCAGGATTGGCTGCCGACCGTGACCTTAAACGTGACGCCAACGAAGGCTGCAGCCGCAGGGGAGCTGGCTGGAGGCAGGAGCGCCGGTAAGGGCGGCACCCCCTCGGGTCACGGCACCCGGTGCTGCCGCCGAGAGGTTGCACACCCCAAAAGCTGGCCCTGCACACACGCGCACATATATGCACACATACATGCAACACACGCAACTTCCCCCACTGCAGAACAAGCAAGAGGCCCAGCATCAGATGCTAGGAAAAGACAATTTCCCCTCTCTTATCTCTCCATCCTTTGCTATTCAGCTGGCGCGATCGCAAGCTGGTTTTATTCACATCTCCTTTAATGTCACGGAGAAAAGGATGGGGAGACTGCCGCGAGGCGGGCCCGGCTGGCGCACAGAATAACAACAAGCGACAACCCAAGTGACCCTTCCTCCCAGGACTGGGACGTCTGGAATCCATCTCTCCGGCTGAAGCAGAAATGTGAAATGCCATCTCGGTAGCACAAATAATTCAATTTAAACCCACTCCCCCCCCTGAGCGCTGCAATCCTGCTGCTCTAGGGTGTCCAGCTTTACCAGGGACGTTTAAAAGGAAGTCGCTGCGAGCTGTCAGCGCCGTTTGTCTGTTCCCCCCCCTCTGGACGCTCGTTTGCTTAAACCACTTATGGAAATTAAAAAAACGAAACTCCCAAGTTAATCAGTGCGAATTCTGGGATTCTTTGGTAAAAGGGAAAGTGCGTTTCTCGCTCTGCGGGGATTAACCCCCCTTCTTGCCCTGAAAGCGCAGGCGTTGTTGAAAGCCGCAGGGAAACCTGGCGGCAGAGGCTTCCACCTTCCCGCTGGGGGCCGACGTCAACACCTGCGTGTGTTGAAAATCACGGGCTAAATCGTAATTTAACTCCCGATGCACTACGCTGGCGGCACGCTAATGCATCAGGAGTTTAAAAAAAAAAAGCACACCAAAAAAAACGCTAATCTGAAAATGGGGCCCCCCAAAGACATGCCTAGCGTGCACAGAATACCAGAAAAATAACGCGCCGCGCGTTAATCGACGTGCGCCACGTAAAGTGACGGCGCTGACGCAACGCGAAAACTGCATGTGCGATATGGTACACAGGAAAGTAGACTAACCTCGCCCATTATTTTTGGATTGCGGGTGCTATTTCTGCGCTATTTATGGCATTTTGATGGATCTAGGCCACGATAAGATATATCTTACGGCGAGAACCACGGGTGGAACAGGATCAGCTCTCTGAAAGATGTTTCACTGATAGCAGGTTCTATACAGGGGTAAAGCCTCTAATCTCTACACCAATAACTGAGATTTTTTTTTTCCATAACATTTTTCTAATTGGTAGACATTAGTGCAACATCCTCTCAACAGGATGGTATTACAATTTTAGTATAAATGTATTTGTATTGCTTTAATAGAATTTTATTGTACGTACGTATTTTGTCGTACATCGCTTAGACAGATCTTATGGTAAGGCCTATGAAGAGATTCATAAATTTTATAAATAAATATTCTATGCGCACAGTGTTTTCTGCACATAAAGCATGGTCTATGCACACAAAGCATAGTTAATGTGCAGAGAGCATGATTTAAGAGCATAAACCATGATTTCTGTGCATAAAAGGTGCCTGCTTCAAAGTTGTGCGCACGAAACATGAGTTAGGCGTATATAACCTGTTCTCTTAATCCACGTTCTGCCCCTAATTTGCGGTAGGGGCACAACTTTTGCAGTGGGCACAGCTTTTGCAAGCACCCCCATACGCTCCTAACTCGGGTTTTGTGTGTACACCTTTTATGCACAGAAATCACGGCCTGCACACAATCAAGCGCCGACCCTATTTCATGCGCAGAAAACAAGACGCGCGCACAATTTGTGCTTTCTGCTCATCGATGTCGGAGCACAGCACCCTCGCACCACCAACCGCTGTACGACGACCGTAGCTTTGGATTTTCCAGGGGTTTTTTCCTTTGAAAGGCTCAGGGTCAAAACGCGGGCTCTGGTAAGCATCAGAAAATAAAAAAAATCCCTAAATTGGAAGAGCAAATGATGATGTTTCTTAGCTTGAAAGCTGCAAATTAAAAGGGATGGAGAAAAAGGAGGGGGAACCAACAGAAGGGACGGGACGGTTCCGTCCTGAAAGAAGCACTGAGCCCAGATCTCCGCAGTAAGCAAAGACCCCTGTGTCTCAGGAAGAATACGGACCAGGGCTGGCCAGGTCAGGCACCCCTCCCCCCCCCCCTTCACCTCCTGAGGGAAACCCCTCCCTCCTGATCGGGCACTAGAGTCGGGCCCTCAGGGCAGGTTAAGATGGGCTGTGATCATGGGGGGCAATAAAATGCCCATCTTCCATGTGGTGTTGTTGCACCCAGCATTTTCCCATGTTTTTCTTTAAGACAGGAACAGAAAACTCCAAGAGCTTCAACCCAAGTGGTGAAATGGGATCTTTTCGGGAATTAGGAAATGGGGCAAGCCGGGTCTGAGCTTTTGAAGTCTCCAGCCTGTTGGAAGGAAACCTGTTACAGCTGAAAACTGCTGGACGGGCAAAGCTCCAGAAGAAGGGGGGCGACATCTTCGTCTTCAAAAAAAAGTGACAAACGCCCCCCCCCCCTCCTTGGGATTTGGATGCTGCCAATCATCCGACGGTACAGCCGCCGGGGGATCCTTAGTTGAATAATGTGCTGGCCTGGGCTCAAGCTGAGTGAGCACTCTGCAAGTCCAGTGTCCATCTCGCCACCTATGGGCCTGTTGTGCCCCGGGGGGACCGATCAGCTAAGCTTAAGTGCGGCTTTGCTCTGGCCCAGGGTGACCGCTGCCTGTACTGGACGATTTTATTCTAAAAGGCACGACTGCAGTTCTGACTTGGCGCCAGGACAACCCGCCCAACTCCGAGCAGATGGGCTGAAGTGATCTGGTTATGCTACAGAAAAATCCCAGAAGCCCCTTGGAGTGTCCAGCCCCATCTCTACCTCTCTCTGGGTGGCGAAGTTTAATATCCATGCTAGATTTTGCCCAACTCGTTCTTCACCCAGCTCTGGTATTCAGTTGCTGCATCTCCTCCATTCTTTCAAGGACGATTAAATTCCTAAAACGCATTGGGTTTGGGTGTCCATCTGCCGATATTTTCTGTGCACGGTCAGCTCATTCCACTAACATTGCTAGGATTGTCCCTGTGCACTGAAGACGGTAAGGGAGTGCGGCATTTGTCCTTAATTAAAAGGGAGCCTCATTAGTACACACATTCGCTTGCAAACCCAAACGTTTTAAAGAGAAGGACGTTTGAGGAGCAGTAACCTCAGAAGAAGAACAGCTGTAATGGCGCTAAGCACATTTAATCCTTTCGGGGGGGTTCGTTTACCTTTTTGCAGAGAACTAACTGGTGATCAAAGAGGAAGAAAACGCGTTGCTGGTTTCGTCCGTAAGGCTGGTAAATCCAGGACATCTCCCCAGTGTAGATCAACTCCGAGCTCCTGTCCAAGATGTCGTCTCCCTGAAAAACATGGTAAGCAAAGGGCAAATGCAAAGTTCAGCAATTCTG
Source organism: Rhinatrema bivittatum (assembly GCF_901001135.1). Lineage (NCBI taxonomy): Eukaryota > Metazoa > Chordata > Amphibia > Gymnophiona > Rhinatrematidae > Rhinatrema > Rhinatrema bivittatum. The sequence goes on from NC_042620.1 coordinate 331,360,079, forward strand.
TGCATCTGGACAATCTCACTAGCGGAGAAGGTGCTTATTAAATGGGGCAGGTTTCTGGGGATTACTGTCTGATTACTGGCCACGGGTAAAAGTACGCACGAGGATCAGCACCTTAGAGACTTTTACCTGTGCATGTTTATAGGCGTTCCCAGGGCGGAGTTAGGTCACAAGAGGCAACTATGCATGTAGTTTGGGATTGAAATACTCGCATGTAAAGTCGGTGCAAACTTGCGTTCACCCCAGTTTCTTCTGGGACCCGCATGCCTCCCTGTCCTGATATGCACCGGTACCTGACAGGGTACAGTAGGGTAGGCATTAACAGGCTCAAATTTGTATACGTCACCCAGAGTTTCTTGCTGTAAAATGTATCACGGTATAAACCTGAGGCATATGCCGATGTTGTCTATGCTTAAATCTGGCTCTGCTCAGAGGAACAAGCCAAAAAACAGTAAATTAGGCAAGACTAGACTGCTCTCTTTTCCAAATACCTATCTTAAGTTATATTGGTCGTGGCCAGAGGCAAACCGAGTTCAACAACCTCCTCCTTTCAAATTCCGTAGGATATCTCCAATCCTACCCTCCCCAGCTCCCCGCAAATGCCAGTTCATTTTACCCTGAACGAAGCTCTCTGGCACATTGTCCACACAAGATCTTTATTGGATGATTATGGCCGCAGTATAGGTCAAATTACCCTACTAAATTCAACCATGAGCTAAACCCTAGAGATGTGCATTCTTTTATCACAAATTAGGCAATTTCAACAAAATTGCCTAATTCGTCCTGGTTCGGGGGACCCGAACCCCGAAACGGATTTCCCCCGAACTTCGGGGAAAATTTGTTTTTCGGGTTAGTGCGGGGGAGGGGCACAATTTATTTTAAAAAAAACCAAACACACCCCAACCCTTCAATTTTACTTTATTAGAACCCCCCCCTCACCATCCCGATCCCTCCCCAAGACTTACTAAAAGCCCTGGTGGTCCAGCAGGGGTCCCACGAGTGCTGTCTCCCTCTCGGGTCATCAGGCCTATTACGAATCAAAATGGCGCGGGCCGTCCATTGCTCCTACCATGTGACAGGGGCCAACCAATGGCACCGGTAGCCCCTGTCACATCGTAAGGGCAAAGGGCACTAGCGCCATTTTGATTCGTGGTAGACCCAACAGCCCGAGAGGGAGACAGCACTCGCGGGACCCCGCTGGACCAGCAGGGCTTTTAGTAAGTCTTGGGGAGGGATTGGGATGGGTGGGGGTTTAATAAAGGAAAATTGAAGGGTTGGGGTGTTTTTTTTTCAATTCGTTTTTTTTTTCGATTTGTTTTCCAACTTGTTTTTCCCGATCCGTGCTGCCGAAAAACAATCCGCAGGAAAACAAAATTTTTCAACGAAGCGCCCGAACCGAAGTCTGACCCGAAAAACTAAGCTCATCTCTACTAAACCCTGGCCCATTATGCAATCTCTGAAGGGTGACCACACCCTCGCCTAAGTTACATTTCATAAGGGCTCTGTGTCATGCTAGTGCAATAATCTGCTGCTGGGGACACAGGGCCATCAAAGCCTCGCCCCTCCGACAGTCCTGGTCCGTAACAAGAGCAGGGCTCACTTGTTCAGGATGCAGCTGAAGTAATTGGGCTGATCCCGGCTGTCAAAGCCGAAGACTTGACGAGCAGCTCATCTACACTTTCACCCAACCAAGCAACAGAGTGGCAGGAGATACCTGCTCGGCATTCACTGTCTGAGCGGCTTTCACATCGCACCTGCCGTGTGCAATGTAGCAGCAGGTGTAGCCGCCTGGCATTCTCTGAACAACTTTAAATTAGCCCTTGCTGTGCACCCTTAGGGCGTGCTTGACCCCGCCCCCCCCCCCCCCCCAAGCTGCGACTGTTCAGCACCCTGCCACGCCGCCTCGAGACCACAAATTCTGTCCTGAGATGGGCGGGCTGGGTGGGAAAACCGCCAAAAGAGGAGGCTGTGGTGGGAGGACTGTTCCTGGTGAAAGTGAACTCGCCAGCCCTCCCCACCAGCCTTTGTTCCCCTCCCCGGAGGCGGAGCACCTCCGCTCTTGTGGACTGCCCCCCTAAGCCTGGGATGGGGGTCGATTCCTTTATTTCGGAAGAGAGCACTTGAACTGGAGAAAAGGGACTTCCTTCTTGGAAGATAACGGTGACCCTTCTACAGGACAAAGTCAAAGCATTTATGGAACTGAAAAGGGACTTTCCCAAGATGGAAATAATAAGTTTGAGAATATAATGCAAGAGTTTCTGGGATTCCAGAAGATGGCAAGTGTGTAATCCCCCAGCTCAGGACAGCCTGGGGCTCTATCCTTCATGGGCAGTACAAGGAAAGGGAGGACTTGTGCTTTAATTGATTTTATTTAAAATATTTATTACTCGCACACTTCACAGTTCAAGGCAGGTTACCTAAAAATACTCAAAATAATCATTAATACAATGGAGGAGACACCACCACCACATAAATTCATATATATATATGTATCTATCTGCCGCTACAAGCCTGTTTACCATAATCGCGTCACATGAAGAGACATTTTTCCAAAGATTCATCAGCCTAAGGAAGCAGGTACCCACTCACTGAGAACACACGCTTGCCCCAAAGAACGAAGACCTTTGCTCCACACCCTCCTCGCCTGCTTCTTCATCTGGGCTGCACGGATCAGCAGGGACAGCCGGGAAGGGCCGGAGGTTCGGGAGGCAGCAGAGGGTGCTGGTGTCGGGACTGCAAGGCCTCGCTGAGCTCAGGAGATAGAGAGCTCCTCTCTCTCTCTCCCCTGTGAAGGCTGGGAAACCCAGCAGCCGGCAGAGACACATCCGAGATGCCCAGAGATGATGTGGCCAGGGGGTGGGGCAGGAACCTGGTTGGGAAACAGGAGCTCTGCCCGTGGTCCAACACGTTCCGTTCTGAGAGAGGGATCGGCCACCTTCAGCCTCATTAACCCAAACTCCCCAAATCTCTTGACCTGCACATTTGTCTTGATCGGACTGTAAGCTCTCCTGAGCAGGGGCTGTCTCTCACATGTTTGTACAGCGCTACGTACGCTGAGAGGTGCTACAGAAATGTTAAGCTGTAGTAGTAGCAGTAGTAGTAGTAGTAGATGAGCCCTCTGTGGCTCCTGAAGGGGCTGCTGCTTCAGGAAGACCCCAGAAGTTCCCGCAACCCGTGGCAGGGGGGGGCACGTCGAGGAACGGAGGCCGATAGAGGTAGGCCCCATGGGCTTATCAGAGATTTCAGGAGAACTTTCGACCATAGCAGATCTGAATACTTCCCCGATTCCAATCCCGGTTAGTTTCTTCAGCTATGAGAACAACACTAGACAGTGGCTGGAAGCGGGCAAGGCCTTGCTGCGTTCCCAGCTGGGGTTCCCGGGATATGGAACAGACGCTGCAGTTGGATTGTGAGTTTACAGCAAAAAAAAAAAAGGGGGTCTGGCCTTGGGGTTCCACTGTCCACTGCTTTTTATTTTTTTTTACTTTGGGGTGGGTTAGAGTGGGGGTTCGGGTGCTACACCCGCAATTATTTTAGTGCTTTCCTGGGTGGGGGCCTAAAGGCCCTGAAGTTTAGGGGGCTTTTTTAAGCCTCCTTTTGCAGCCCTATTCTGAACATAACTGGTAGAAACAGCGAGTTATTCAGTTATTCTGAAGATAACTGGTAGAAACAGCGAGTTATTCAGTTATTCTGAACATAACTGGTAGAAACAGCGAGTTATTCAGTTATTCTGAACATAACTGGTAGAAACAGCGAGTTATTCAGTTATTCTGAACATAACTGGTAGAAACAGCGAGTTATTCAGTTATTCTGAAGATAACTGGTAGAAACAGCGAGTTATTCAGTTATTCTGAACATAAGTGGTAGAAATAGCGAGTTATTCAGTTATTCTGAACATAAGTGGTAGAAATAGCGAGTTATTCAGTTATTCTGAACATAACTGGTAGAAACAGCGAGTTATTCAGTTATTCTGAAGATAACTGGTAGAAACAGCGAGTTATTCAGTTATTCTGAAGATAACTGGTAGAAACAGCGAGTTATTCAGTTATTCTGAAGATAACTGGTAGAAACAGCGAGTTATTCAGTTATTCTGAAGATAACTGGTAGAAACAGCGAGTTATTCAGTTATTCTGAAGATAACTGGTAGAAACAGCGAGTTATTCAGTTATTCTGAAGATAACTGGTAGAAACAGCGAGTTATTCAGTTATTCTGAAGATAACTGGTAGAAACAGCGAGTTATTCAGTTATTCTGAACATAACTGGTAGAAACAGCGAGTTATTCAGTTATTCTGAAGATAACTGGTAGAAACAGCGAGTTATTCAGTTATTCTGAACATAACTGGTAGAAACAGCGAGTTATTCAGTTATTCTGAACATAACTGGTAGAAATAGCGAGTTATTCAGCTGCACGTGGCCGGATAACTTTCACAACGCAACCGAACAGATGTGAACGTTATCTGGCTAAATGCCGCTGGGATAACTTGAGGCGGGCGTGTTTAGCGGGGCGACGTGTACCGCTGAATGTATCAGGAGCAGGTTATCCGGCTGGGTTTTAGCAGGAGAGCTCATCCGCTCGCTGGCTTACTGTGTATTCATGTTGAGATAGTCCCTGACACAAACACCGTAGGGCACCGTTTCTCACTGCAGTAGATTGATAGGTGGAATACAAGCCGGTTTTACTGCCTCCTGGTCAGTGCTTTCATAAGGGCTGAAGAAATTCACTGCTTTTTTTCGTCTGCTATGTCTAGTCGCTCAAACGCGATTCATTTTGCCTACAGAGCAAACAGACAAACTGTGACAGACAGCAGGTTATAGTACAGATCAAAAGCAGGGCAGGTCAGGGCAGGACAGGGCTAGGTCTCGACTTGAGGTCAATTTTCAATAGCAATGCCTGGAAAAGCTACCAGCTCTCAGTTCTAAGGGGGTGGAGGGAACGGTCCGCCCCGGGTGACAACGGGGAGGGGGGGGGAGGGGGTGCTACTGCCGCCAGCATACAGGAGGGTCCTGCAGTAGTGCGGAGAAGTGACGTGCCGGCGGGGTTCCCACTCCCCACCAGCAAAAGCAAGGTCCTGTGGCGGAAGAAGAGGCCCTGTGGTGCCACCGGCATTTCCTCTGAGCCAGCGGCAGATGACGAAACCCTGCGGTGCTGCCATTTCCATGGAGCTGGCAGCAGATGACAAGGCCCTGAGGTGCCACTGGCATTTTTCCGGCAGAAGAAGAGGTTCAAAATGTGTGTGAGAGAGTGAGAGACTGGCCCTGTGAGAGTGAGTGCCTCTGTATGAGAGGGTGTGGGTTCCTGTGTATGTATATGAGAGGTTGCCTGTGTGTGCGCGTGTTTGTGTATGAGAGGGGGTATGTGCCTGTGTGTGTGTATGAGAGGGTGTGGGTGCCTGTGTGTGTGTATGAGAGGGTGCCTGTGTGTGCGCATGTTTCTGTATGAGAGGGGGTGTGTGCCTGTGTGTGTGTATGAAAGGGTGCCTGTGTGTGCGCGTGTTTCTGTATGAGAGGGTGTGTGTGCCTGTGTGTGTGTTTGAGAGGGTGCCTGTGTGTGCGCGTATTTGTGTATGAATGGGGGTGTGTGCCTGTGTGTGTGTATAAGAGGGTGCCTGTGTGTGCGCGTGTTTGTGTATGAGGGGGGTGTCTGCCTGTGTCTGTGTTTGAGAGGGTGCCTGTGTGTGCGTGTATTTGTGTATGAGTGGGGGTGTGTGCCTGTGTGTGTGTATGAGAGGGTGCCTGTGTGTGCGCGTGTTTGTGTATGAGAGGGGGTGTGTGCGTGTTTGAGAGGGTGCCTGTGTGTGCGCGTATTTGTGTATGAATGGGGGTGTGTGCCTGTGTGTGTATATGAGGGTGCCTGTGTGTGCGCGTATTTGTGTATGAGTGGGGGTGTGTGTGTATGATATGGTGCCTGTGTGTGCGTGTGTTTGTGTATGAGAGGAGGTGTGTGCCTGTGTCTGAGAGGCTGCCCATGTGTGTATGAGTGTGCGTGTGTGTGTGTATGAGAGGGTGTCTGTGTATGAGTATGTGCATAAGTGGGCCTATGTGTGTGTGCCTATGCCTGCGCATGTGTACCTGTATATCTGTGAGAGGGTGCCTGTGTGAGAGGGATTAAAGTTTGCGCACTGTCCTCTAATCCACGACAATCTCAGGATGACTAGAAATCTAAAGTTCCCAGGTATGGAGAGTGAGAGATTTTTTTTAATCCTTGTTAGTTTTAATTATTGGATGTGATGTGTTTGCTGTTTTGAAATATTTTATTAGTGTTTGGTAATTCTATTCATCAGCTGTTTTGAAATGTATATTTGTTAGTATGGTTTTACTATTCTGATTGATTTATATTTCTTGATTGTATTGTTTTGAGGAATAGTGATTTTCTGCTTTTCCATTGTTGCACTGCATACAGAATCTGGCTTGTGGTTTCCAGTTCAGTGTTTCTGCATGTGTGTGTGTGTGTGAGAGAGATAGAGGAAGCGTGTGTGTGTGAGAGAGATGGAGGAAACATGTCTGTGTGTGAGAGAGGTACAGAGAAAGCGTGTGTGGGTGTGTGTCTCTCTATGTCACACACACGTTCCCTTTGTCTCTCACCAAGCATATATGTGTGTGTGTATGAGAAAGAGAGGGAGCATACTGAGTGTGTGTGTGTGTATATGTGTGTGTATATGTGTGTGAGTGTGTGTGCATGCGTGCCCCCAGCCTACAACAATCTTAGGATGACAGATATGGAGAGCGGAAGATTTTTAAAATCCTTCTTAGTTTTAATTATTGGATGTTATTTGATGTGTCTGCTGTTTTGAAATATTTTATCAATGTTTAGGAAATTTTAAAATTATATATTGGGGGGAGGGGGGGTGCCAAATACTCTAGGTACGCCAACAGTCACAGGAAGGGACTGAAAACAAGGAGAAAGGCAAATGGAAAAGCTGTCACATTAAACCGTAAAGATGAGCGGCAGGGCTGGTGCTGGGCTTTTGGCTGCCTGTGTGAACAATGATTGTGCTGTCCCTGCCCGGTTCTGCTTTCTAACACTTATTGTTTAAGTGTTTTTCCAATAAGCAAACATACAACGGAAACAAAACTAACAAACAAGATTTTTTTTTTTTTTTTTTTTTTTTAGAAAAATCTGTTTTAGAGTCTCACAGCATTAGCACAGTACATGGTGTGTCCTGTTACATACAACCACAGCATCCAGGGCATCCTCCCAACAACCCCCAGCGCCCCCCAGCTCTCGCCTTTCTTCTTACAGAAAATCAGGAGTGGAGTGCATTACCCCCTTCCAATAGGACTAAGACTAGGAGAAACCCCACGAACCTAACAAGGAGCAGGTTTAATACAAGTCGGAAAAAGCACATTGCAAGTATTAATAAGATCACCATGAGGGATTAAGATCATAACCCAACATGCTCTACCCTGCCTTGTGTGCCAGGTTCCTTCTGGTCAATGTATGTGCAAGTCAAACCCTATACAAATCCTGCCCCTGCAGTTCTGTAAATAGATACATGGACCCCCTTCTCCGCCTCCCCACACCTCCATGCACCTCACCGTACAAAAAACTATCCAAATCCTGGTGTCCTCTAAGTAGCAGTAACTCCCAGGCGCATGGTGAAATAATACAAATCGCTGCAAAAAGAAGCAAACCACACAGGGAGCAAACCTCAGACCTGCCGTTCCACGGCAATACCAACCTTCAGGATTCACACGGAAACAACCCTACCTATGAGAGGGCAGCACTGCACAACCTCAATGCACCGCCTGTTGGGAAAACACACTGAGAACAAGCCTGTCACCGACCCCTCACACCACAGAATCCATCAGCTCACCTGGATCTCACTCGCAGAGCACAGAGAGACCCTCACCCCATGCAGAACACCTGACCACAAATTAAACTTCTTACCTTCCCCACAGCCAAAGAGCCAGGCCCTGGCACATTCAGTGCACAATCAATACGGTACAATCATTCCCTCTGAGGAATAATTCATTTTTCCTATTACATTGGAATTACTTCTCAAAGACGCAGAATTCCCCCGGGAGTCCTGTAAAATGACATCAGGCCTGACCCAAACCCGGGACTTCCCCCGCTGCTGTCTGATTTCCGGGGGCAACATCTCCGGCTATAGGGGGTCTTCGTTTTCAATTTGGACCCCCACAGCCCTCCCCTTCCAACATTTCTCCCCCGGCTGAAACCCAGCTCACTCTTCCTGCCCCCCTTCCCAGGCTCAATGACCACCTCTGCTCGCTGCTCCATGCCCCCTCCTTCTCCCAGCTCAGTGCCCTGCCCCCTTCCTCCCTCCCTCAGCTTGCTTTAGGTTCTCTCTTCCGATACCGCACTCTGCTCCCAGTGGCCTGGAGCGGTGACATTTATAGCAGGGGGATTCAGTCTCACTCCCCTCTCACTGCCCCTTCCCCCTACTCCCCAGTCACCAACAATCATGCTCCCTCCGTTCCCTCTACCCTCCCAAAGCCACGAATAAACAATTACAATATAGTAAAAGTCCCACACCGAAATTGCACTAACTGCCAGTGCTCAAACAGTAAAAACCTGACATATAAAAAGGCAACGATGCTAATATTACATTAGGCCCTAAAACCCCAATACACCACCTATCAGGTATACAGAACAAGCCAGGCTGACAGCATGCACGTACTTGTAAAATAAATACGTTTACCTGAAAATATGGTACAAGAGCCTTTATAACTACACAGGATCCTTCTTCATAAGTCAGATCAGAGATACTCAAAGACGGGTCCTATAGTGTCTCAATAGCTCAGGCACAGTATTTTGGGATAATACAGCCTATCACAGCCTGCCAGGAATACAGTTTACCCAAGAGACAAATCTGCCCTATCAACACCCCTTACCCAGGAAAGAGCAGCTCTGCAAACCTGACATCAATACAACATTTAAAAACAGTAAGCACATCGAATAGCATTGCTCTCCATGTCCACGGGGCAGGAACTGGATTCAGAGGGCAGCCAGCACTGGGCCCCGACTTTTAAGGTCCGGGGTACTGGAAAAGCAGCCATTAGGGGGGGAAAAGCGTGGGACTGCATATCTACAGGCCGAGTCCAAAAGCAAAGCCCGTTCAAGCAGCAGTGTCTGAATCATCAGGAAGGCCGCACACCCCGTAAAAATGTTGCCAGCAGTAATTTTGTGATGGGTTTGACAGCTTGCTTGGTTTTGATTGTAAATATTACTACCCTTAACACAAGGCTTGGGTCAGCCTGCACGGAGCCGCAATTACTACCCTAAGAAACTTGCTGGCCAGTTATGTATGTCCATTTTTATATTCCACTTTTTACAGCGCTTCAAAGTGGATTACATTCAGGTACTGTAGGTATTTCCCTATCCCCAGAGGGCTTACAATCTAAGAACATAAGAACATGCCATGCTGGGTCAGACCAAGGGTCCATCAAGCCCAGCATCCTGTTTCCAACAGTGGCCAATCCAGGTCATAGGAACCTGGCAAGTACCCAAAAACTAAGTCTATTCCATGTAACCATTGCTAATGGCAGTGGCTATTCTCTAAGTGAACTTAATAGCAGGTAATGGACTTCTCCTCCAAGAACTTATCCAATCCTTTTTTAAACACAGCTATACTAACTGCACTAACCACATCCTCTGGCAACACATTCCAGAGTTTAATTGTGCGTTCAGTGAAAAAGAACTTTCTCAGATTAGTCTTAAATGTGCCCCATGCTAACTTCATGGAGTGCCCCCTAGTCCTTCTATTATCCGAAAGAGTAAATAACCGATTCACATCTACCCGTTCTAGACCTCTCATGATCTTAAACACCTCTATCATATCCCCCCTCAGCCGTCTAAGTTTGTTCCTGAGGCAATGGAGAGTAAAGTGTTTGCCGAGGGTCACAAGGAACAGCAGTAGGACTTGAACCCTGATCTCCTGGTTCCTAGCCCACTGCTCTAACCACTATAGAGTAAATGCTCTGCTCTCCATACCTAGGAACATTTGATTTCCAGTCACCTTATTTATTTATTTATTTATTTATTTATTTATTTATTTATTTAAAGGCTTTTATATACCGGAGTTCATGCACTTGTGCATACCACTTCGGTTTACACAGAACAAGGAACAGAAAATTACATCAAACAGATTGAACAATTAAACAAATATACAATTACATCCAACAATTGGGTATAAATAACATGGCTAACTTAGTAGGAACTTAGAGTTTGAGGTAAAGGAGAGAAATAGTACCAAGTGGTAACAGAACAATGTCAATGGCTAAATAATAAATATAAATAGTAAATACAAATTCTTATAATAAATACAGGTGTTTACAGATTACAGTCTTCATGAAAGGTTTACGTCTACAGAATAGGGTTAAGTAAATAAGAACTGGCGGTTATTTCTATAGGAGTGAAGACTTCAAAAACTGAGGTTACATCTGGATTAAGAGGTATTGGTGTAGCATGCTCAAATATTTAATGATTTGGAATTGTGAGACCAAGGATAAAATTAGGAGTTGTTTGATATGATTATAAAAGCGAGAATGATTCAAGTTCTGGGATGTGGTTCTGAGCTAGACCTTTAAGTGTAGGCTTTTGTAAAGAGCCAGGTCTTGAGTTTCTTTTTGAATGTTCGAGTACACGTTTCGAGGCGAATGTCCGTGGGGAGGGCATTCCAATGAAGGGGGCTGGCAGTCGAGAATGCACGTTTCTTGAGTGAGGACTTGGCTGAAGGTACGTGTAAGGTGCCTAAGTATCTGTTTCTGATTGGTCTTGAAGACTCGTGTAGGCGAAGTGGAAGGCTTAGATCTAGCGACGTTTGTGAATGGATGTTCTTGTGTGTTATAGTTAGCACTTTGAAAATGATTCTGGATCTGATGGGGAGCCAGTGTAAGTGTTTTAGTATGGGTGTTATGTGTTCACTTCTGCTGGTGTTAGTAAGAATCCTTGCGGCGGAGTTCTGCAACATTTGTAGAGGTTTTGTGGTTATGGTTGGAAGGTCTATAAGCAGAGAGTTGCAGTAATCGATCTTGGAAAATAGTATTGTTTGGAGGACTGTTCTGAAGTCCTGAAAATGCAGGAGAGGTTTCAGCTTTTTCAGAATATGTAGTTTATAATAGCATTCTTTCGTTGTGTTCTTGACAAATTCTTTGAGGTTCAGCCTTTTGTCTAAGGTGACCCCCAGGTCTCTTACTTGAGTGGAATTGATCATTGGTGGTGAGGTTAGGTTGTTGGTAGGCTGAAGGTTCTCATCTGGAGTGATAAGCAAAAGTTCTGTTTTTGACGTATTAAGTACTAGGTTAAGGCTAGATAGGAGTGAGTTTATGGACTGTAGACAATTGTTCCAGAAGTTGATGGTGCTGGAGATGGAGTCAGTGATTGGCAGCAGAATCTGAACATCGTCTGCGTATATGAAGTGTGTGACCTTAAGACTTGAGAGTAGATGACATAGGGGGAGAAGATAGATGTTAAAGAGGGTGGGGGAGAGAGAGGATCCTTGGGGAACTCCGAAAGAGGATTTGACCGGGAGGGAGTCCTTGTTGCTGATTCTGACCTTGAAAGTCCTATTGTGTAGGAAGGATCTGAACCATTCCAGGGCTGATCCTGAGATGCCTATGTCTGAGAGCCGGTCGATCAGGATAGAGTGTTTTACGGTATCAAACGCAGCTGATAGGTCGAGGAGAATCAGGAGGTATGGGGTCTTTTTCTCCAGACCTACGAGGACTCTGTCAGTTAGAGAGGTTAGGAGGGATTCCGTACTAAGGGATTTGCGGAATCCGAATTGGGCTGTTGTGAGTATTTTATGCTCTTCTAGGTATTCAGATAACTGTTTGTTGACTATCCTCTCCATAAGTTTGGCTACAAATGGAAGGTTAGCTATGGGGCGAAAATTAGCTGGGTCTGTAGGGTCCAAGTTGGGTTTTTTGAGGAGAGGTTTGAGGGTGGCTAGTTTCAGGATGTCTGGTACTAGTCCTTGGGTTAGCGAGCTATTAATTATCTCTGCTAAGGGCTTCGCTATGATGTTCGGGATGGTGAGTAGGAGTTTAGAAGGGATGGAATCTGTCGGGTGAGTGGAGGGTTTCATCTTTTTGAGAGTCATTTCGATTTCAAGTGAGGAGATAGGTTCGAATGAATCAAGGTTTATGTTCTTGTTGCGTGAAGGAGTGATGATAGATTGTCCTGGATTAATTGGGGGGAGGGGCTACAAACTTTATCCTCTTTCTCTCCTCCATAGACGCACTCTAACACACACACATACTCGGTGGCTCTTTATTCTTCAAACACACACACCCACCCACTCACATACAGAGGCACTCTCACACACTCAGTGGCTTCCTCTCACACATACACATACACTTCTCACTCAGTTGCTCTCTGTCACTCTCACACACCCACCCAGGTATTCTCTCACACTCAGGGGTTCTCTCATACCCCCATGTACTCTTACACTCAATAGCCCTCTCTCCCTGTCTCACACACATACATATAAAGGCACTCTCTCACACTCAGTGGTTCTTTCCCTCACACACAGATATACACATACTCAGGCACTCTCTTACATTCAGTGGCTCTCTCCCTCTCACACACAGTCAGGCATTCTCTCACACACACATATAAAAACAGATACAAATACTCTATCACACTCAGTGTCTGTCTTTCCCTCACACAAAAAAGGCTTTTACACACAAAGGCACTCTCTCACACTCAGCGATTCTCTCTCCCTCTCACTTACACACACACACAAACAAACACAGACATTGGCACTCTCACATTCAGTGGCTCTGCACATACACACAGACATTGGCACTCTCACATTCAGTAGCTCTGCACACACACACAGACATTGGCACTCTCACATTCAGTAGCTCTGCACACACACACAGATGTTGGCATGCTCATATTCAGTGGCTCTCTCTCCCTCACACACACACATTCTCATGCACTCTCACATTCAGTAGCTCTGCACACACACACAGACGTTGGCATGCTCATATTCAGTGGCTCTCTCTCCCTCACACACACACATTCTCATGCACTCTCACATTCAGTGGCTCTCTGCACACACACAGACGTTGGCATGCTCATATTCAGTGGCTCTCTCTCCCTCACACACACACATTCTCATGCACTCTCACATTCAGTGGCTCTCTGCACACACATGCTCACAAATATAGCTAGCCATTTTTCTGTTTTGTGATTCTGATTTGAAAGGACGTTTTGTCTACCTCTCCTTCCCACAGAAGACAGAAGGTAACTAAAATCTACACTGAAGTCTCAGTTTTTCCAGGGCCTTGATAGTACTTTCAGTTTTAGAAGGCAGAAATTGTATTTTTGTGACTGAAGTTTCTCTCGGGTTTTTGGAGACTTCACCGCCCCCCCCCCCCCCCCCCGTATCCCTCCGTCAGTCAGACAGTTGCTCGTCTGCCATATCCTGGAAAGAGGAGAGGACACCCACCCGCCACCATACTGGGGTGGAGAACTGAACGGGAAGAGCGGTTACCAACCTGGGTGCTCACCCAGTGGAGACAGAGAGGAAGTGAAAGTGTGGTAAGAAGAGGAGAGAAACAGCGGAAGATCAAGTAATATCGAGCAGTGGATCCCGGGTATGGAAGGGGAACCCTTACAAGATTAGGAGGAACCTATTCATAGTTCCCAGGGAGACCCCCAGGGAAGAATTCAAGGGACCGGAGACAGAGATGGGAAGCAATTTATTTCTGTAAAATGGACGTGACAAGAAGAAAATGCACAGAGTACTGAAGAGTTATCATCTAACGGGTGAGTGGGTGAAGTTTATGTTGGAACGCCATCCTGGAGTCCTGATTGTTCGTTGTCACTCAGAAGACCAGAGTATGCATAACACCTTGGGGGGTTTATTTCCCCCCCTACCCCTAGAAATTCTGGGCAGGAGGAGAGAGAAAGTCAAAGACTTAGCCCCTGGTTCCCTTCACCTATAGGTCAGCCTGGGTTGGGCGTGACTTACAATAACAATGCCCCGTAAAGACCTTTCGCAATGTTTTCTTTCTTGTGGGCTTTTTTTTTTTCTATTGCTGGAGCGTTATTACTCTTTCTAGTGCCCTCTCTCTCGGGCCAAGGGCACCAATTAACGGTCTCACGTTTGCCATCCACGCTCCTCCTGGATGCCCACAATTATTCTAAAGTACTAATCAATGGATTCTTCCAGGCAGCTAAATGGAAGAATTGCTTGGATTAGTGAGGCAGAGCGAAAAGAAAGTGGACTGAACCCTATTCAAAAATCTGGTCAAAGCTGAGTGGGCTCGCTGGTTACGACTGGATGCTAATACGGTGGAAAACAAAGGTTGCCGTCAGGCCTTGGAAGTGTAAGCCAGATGTTGCCATGCCTAAAACGAGGCGGGTGCCTGCCTGGAACGCCCGTCCGGAGGAGGCGGTGAAGACAAAGTGAAGGATTTCCCAAGGGGCATGGGGATAAACACCGTGGATATCCCTAAAGGCTGGAGGTACATCAGGACACGTCCTGCTTCCACACCCTTCCAAGCACGAGCATGCTTCCCCAGTACGGGGCAATTACCCGGGTAAAAGGGTCATCTGAACACTGCCCTCCCCCCCTCCGGACACGGGGGGGTCAGCAGGGGAAAGTGAGTGGCTGCAGAGCTGGGAAGGATTGAGGGGGGTGGGGGGCCCAGTTTCAGATTTCCAGACAAGACACGTTTGGGACGGGAAAAGTATTCACAGAAAAAAACAAAAAAAACCAACAGGAGATGTAAAGGTCTGCAGCTACATTTTTGTATTTTTTCCTTTGGCAACTTTCAAAGAAAAAGGATGGGTGGATTTTGCAAGGATCTGCAGGGTTTTGGAGAACCCGTAGAGCTGTTCACCGGGGTAAAACTATTTTGGCTGCTGAGCTAAGCGTACGCTCCGGTTTTTCCCTGCTCGGAAGAGGCTTTCCCAGGACTGAGTATAGGTCAGGGGTGGGAATAGTGACACAGCATGCGGCCTTTGACACTTTTTTTTAAAGTCTTCACACGCTACAATACCCCCCCCCCCCCCACACACACACACTCAGCCGCCTATACAAATAGCGTGGCAAGGCATGCGGATGCGTGATTTCCTTTTGAAAACCAACTGCGGGCTGGAATAAAAAGTGGCATTGGACAATGCAAATAATGCAGGAGCTGTAAACCATCCACCCCTATAGCCACCAGGCTGGCAAGAAAGACCAGGGTGGAAAAGCAGGTTAGACAGGCGGGCCGTGCTCTGACTGCCTGCTGAATCCACAAAGGAGGCCATTTAGCAAAGCTTCTCTCTTAAAATGCTTCACCTGTTCATTCTTTTTCGTCAGTCTTTCATCCGGCTCCCTTCAGGGAATCATCGCCTGTGGCCTGTAGTATTACATGCCTAGTTTTTGGGGGGTTGTTTTGGCCAGCGTGCCAGTTAAGTAGCTCCACGATGCACGTCTCCTCTCTCAAGGATCCCGTCCTCGCTCACCAGCAGAACCCCGGGGCCATCTCTCTCTGCCAGGAACCGCGTCAAAGCCATCACACGGTCGGGTGTGGAGGCGACTCGGGCCAGTCTCATGCTTTGCGTTTCTTAAGAACATAAAACAAACCGCGCTGCCGCGTCACGCGAGCCCCGTCCTGAAAAACATTTCTAACCCTTCAGCCAGGGTCGTCCCGGGCTGGGATTCTGCAGAAGCAGCGTTCACAGCCCCGGGGGGGGGGGGGGGGGGGGGGGGGGAGGGGAAGGGGCATGAGGTTGAGTCATTGGCTGGATTTGGGGGGGGGGGGCCAGTGACTGCAGCATTCCGGAAAGAGCCCTGGTGCGCGGCCCCCACAGCCAAGGTCTGTCGCTATGGGCGGCCGGGGCTAAGCGATCTGGGAGGGAGGGGGGCCATAAAACGGGGGGGGGGGGGGAAATCCCTAGATATTATGTAAATGAAAGCTCCTAGCGCCAGGATCCCAAAAACTGGTCCTGACTGAGCTGGAAGCCCAAATACCGTGGCAGGTGTCATGCCCCCTTCACCACCACCACCCCCCACCCCACCAAAGAAAATAGCCCCATGTTCAGCAGAGGCTGGAAGACTGCTTTAATGGCTGATGAGTGTGAAAGGGGAATGAAGACGTGAGTCAGTGACGCGCTGTCATCCTTAACAAGGCAAAATAAGCTGCCTCTCTCTTTTTCATGCTTATTTATAGCTCAGCTAGCAGATGGAAGAGGCGCTCCATTTAGAGCCAGCATTTCCAACTGACAGAAATGTCTTTTTTTTTTTTTTTTTAAAGGCAGGACGCTATTTCCATTTTCTCCAACATGGAGCATTTTATTTAAAAAAAAAAAAAAGAAAGAAATTCAGATCCAGAGTGGAGTGCTTGTGAATTATATTAGCGAGCCGATATCACGTGGCGCGCCAGCAGTTAGAGAGTGGATGCCTCTGCAGTGCTCGGCATAATGGATCAGTGGGGACTGCACCAGAGTGGAGGGGGTGGATAGAGGGGGGGGGGCTGATTATGGAAGATCTTCTCCTGTCTTGGCATGCGTTCTGGAATCCACGCCAACCATGTCCAGTTTTTCGTTCCGTATTCTTCATCTTGGCCCGATTCAGTGAAAATCGGTGTCATTGCTTTTTTCTCTTGAGTTTGTTAATTGATGGCTACTTCACAACAAACCAATGCGTAATATTGCAAAGTTACCATTCTGAGCAAATTGTCATTGCGCGATCTTCCTTTATCTTTTTTTTCTGTGACAATCCCATCATTCCAGTCAGTCATCAAGTAAAGAGCACAGGAGTAACCTTGGATCCTAGCTTATCAATGAACGTGCATATTTAGGCTGTCGTAAAATCGGGTTTTTACAAATCACACGGTCAGGAGGCTGCGCCCGTTTCTCCAGCTGCCTGATCATGGAACTGTTATGCAGGCCTTGACCGGGAATGGTTTGGATTATTGCTGGTCGATATAGATTAGACTCCCAGCAGCCCTCTTCAGCGGGCCCAAAACGCAGCAGCCCATATATTGATACGCGCATCAATCACGCCAGCGTTATCACCACACCGATCACCCATCAAGCGGAGTCTGTTATAAGGTGGCATGAAGCCATCTACGGTGACGCGGACTGCTGGATAAATGCCGTCTTAAAAATCTACAGACCCCCCTCTCGTTCTCTGAGAAAAAAAATACCCGTTGGAAATAGCGTCCGTTAAACTCACACACCTCGAAATGATGAGAGGGCCTTTTCGATTGCTGGATCAGGTTCGGACAACTGAAAGCAACAAAACCTTTAGAAAGGCTCTGAGGACACAACTATTTATTGTAGCGTTTAATTTTGGGGTGGGAGGACGAGCATGCAGAATATTCTTCTTCCAAATCTTCTCAGAAACGTCATGTCGTTTTAGAAGAGGCTTAATTTTTAATTTCTCTCAGGTACTGTCCTGCTTCTGTCATGGACTTATTATGCTTGTTTTTACGTACTTCCCCTTGATCTTTCTGTGAGGAGTGTGGATTACAAATAAAATAAAATGTAAATGGATTATTTATTTATGGAAAATTCGAAGACCGCCTATCACTAAGTAACCCATCCTTTTCTCAGATATTTATTTTAAAAAAAACCACATACACACTTATATAGAGTGCCAAACAGCTGCTCAGAGCACAATGCCCCGGCGTTGCCCGCTATAGGAAAATCAGCAATCCCCAAGCCTTGCGCCATTTCAGGAGAGTTAGGTGCCTTGACCGATACCCTGCTGCAGTCCTTCCAAAGTATTCAGGAGTCTTTTCGGGAAATGCCACTGGAAATCAGACAATCTGGATTGACTTGAGCCCATGTTGCATTTGGGCCTCATCACCTCATCCACTTTCAGCTTTGCTAGTTGCAGACAAATACTCTCTTCTGTAAAAATGGAGCGGTATCTGCCGACAATCCGGGGTCCCTTCCTCAATCACTTCTTTAGGGAATGTCAAACAAATATTTTTTTCCTTGTCGCTCTCCACAAATGTCTCGTCTCCTTGCAATCCAACTCCGGCACTCCTGGAAACAAATGTCCTGCCACCTCTGTTTTCTTCCATTTGCAATTTTGCTATCCTGACTATCGTTCCCTGCCTCTTTCAGCTTTCCCAGATAGGCTTCCCCGTTTGTCTTTTTGAGCTACGTATATTTTTTTTGAATGTTAATCTTTTTGTTCGTATTTTTTCCTCTCACCTCTTTGGAAAACCGTGGTAGTTTCTCTTTCTTCGCTTACTTTTATTCACTTTCCTGACATGAAGGTTTGCTGCCAATTTTATTTAATTCATTTATAAAATGTATATACTGAATAATCAGTAAATCAATAAAAGTGGTGTACAATAATACACTCGTAATTAAAATCCACGTAACAAGACACCAATCGCTACCGCCCCTTTGATCTTAATTCTCCGGAAATACAGCTCCCAGACTCTAATCATTTTCAAGATCTTACACACAGGCCATTTTTAATACATAAGACCCCCCCTTCCTCCATCTACCCAGGGAGTCCAGTCCATTCATACTACCAAACCTCACCTTAGGCCTCACTAGGAAACAAATGGGCCTTAACCAGCTTCTGGAACTTCTCATGCCGACTGGAAGCTCATTCCAATTTTACAGCTTCCTTTAGATTAGCCCACTGGTCTTCTACTTCACCCATCTATCTTGCCAGCGCCTACTGAAGGTATTTCCCCATCGTACCTAAGCCGGTATCTTGTGAAATCAAGAACTTTGAGCTCCCTGCAACTCCTCAGCTCCTTGGCTACTTTATTAAGCCATACTGTCTGATGACCTCTGCTGCTCAGATGGGCATCCACCCTATTCTGATATTAAAGATGCTTTCATGCTGTTGTAAGCTTGATTTAAGCATTATTATAATGAAAAGGTGGTCTGAAACAAAAACTGATGATGATTTCTCCATTCGTAAGCACTAGGTCCCTCATGGTTTCAATCACTATTTATGTGGACAGTGCTCCTTGAAGGGAGTCCAAGGTCTCTCTACTTCTAACCAAGTTCACAGACTGAATACTCAAATCTACCCACAGCAGGTTAAAATCTCCCACCAGCAAAATCTCTTCCTTCATTGCTAACTTTTGGATGTCTTCGACAAGATCTGTTCCATTCCTCTGCCTGGGTCAGAAGTCTGTAGGCCACATTGGTGTCTTCCTTTTCCAAAATGGCTCAGCAGGGACTTCCCTAGTAGATATGTGCATTTGTTTATTACGAATTAGGCAATTTCAACAAAATTGCCTAATTCGTTGTGGTTCGGGGGGACCTGAACCACGAAACGGATTTTCCCCGAGCTTTGGGGAAAATGTGTTTTTCGGATTAGTGCGGGGGGAGGGGCACATTTATTTTTAAAAAACCCTAAAGAAACCACCCCAACCCTTCAATTTTACTTTCTTACACCCCCCCCCCCCCCCACCATCCCGATCCCTCCCCAAGACTTACTAAAAGTCCCTGGTGGTCCAGCGGGCGTCCGCGAGCGATCTCTCCCTCCATGCCGTCAGGCCTGTGACAGGCCTACTATGACTCAAAATAGCGCCGATAGCCTTGCGCTTACGATGTCACAGGGGCTGACCAATGGCACCTGTAGCCCTTGTGACATCGTAAGGGCAAGGCTATCGGCGCCATTTTGAGTCATAGCAGGCCCGACAGTCCGACGGCATGGAGGGAGAGATCGCTTGCGGACCCCCGCTGGACCACCAGGGACTTTTGGCAAGTCTTGGGGAAGTCAGGAGTCCCTCCTGAGACTTGCCAAAAGTCCCTGATGGTCCAGCGGGGGTCCGGAGCGATCTCCTGCACTCGGGCCGTCGGCTGCCGGTATTCAAAATGGCACCGATAGCCTTGCCCTTACGATGTCACAGGGGCTACCAATGCCATTGGTCAGCCCCTGTCACATGACTCCTACCATGTGAGAGGACGCGCGTATGTCCCGGGGTTTGAAAAAAGGGGCGGGGAGTGGGCGGGGCGGGCCAGGGTCAGGATCGAGGCCTCGGGCACAGCGGCCGTGCCGGGGGATCGCGTGCCAGCACTCGGCCGGCGTGCACAACCTACACCTGCCCAGAGGCAGGAGTAAATAAGAAAATAAAGGTAGGGGGGGTTTAGGTAGGGCTGGGGGGTGGGCGGGGAGAGGAAGGAAAGTTCCCTCCAAGGCTGCTCTGATTTCGGAGCGGCCTGGAGAGAACTGGGAAAGCTATCGGGGCTCCCCTAGGGCTCGGCGCGCGCACGTTGCACAAGTGTGCACCCCCTTGCGCGCGCCCACCCCGGATTTCATAACATGCGCGTGGCTGTGCATGTTATAAAATTGGGCGCAGCTACTAAAATCTGGCCCATAGTGTACAAGTAGTTGTGCAGATAAGTGGAAGCATTTTGATATGGATTTTTTTAGACAGCGGAATGTGAAAAATGTCCAAAAGGTGTGAGGCCTACGACAAAGGCGACACATACCATCCTCTCCCCGCACGCGTGGGGAGCAATTATAAGCGCTGGGAGGAAGCCAGTGGTTATCTGTAATCTTAACACAATGTCTGAGGAATGGGAGGAACGTCACGTGCTGTGAAAGTGTAAAAGAAAACAATCCACAGTTCCACAACAAAACCAGATACGTCCCGGGCTGGCGCCGTGCCATGCTGACCACCCCAAAAAAAAAAATGGTGCAAGAGAACCATCGAGGGAGATTCCACCTGGTGTCAGAGCCCCAATTCCTTACCTCCCAGTCCAACACGGACGCCTGCCACTGTGCTATCTTGTCGATATTTTCCAGTCTTCTTTTCCGTTCGTTGATCTGCTGGGTCACGTTCCTCATGACTGCCAGAGCGGCAGCCACGTACCTGTAATCACTAGAAGGCAAAAAAAAAAAAAAAAAGAGTGGAGCAGTGGAATTACATCTGGACAAAGATCTGACATAGTGCCCCCCCTCCCCCACCTCCTGCTTTATCGTCATTGCGTTATCTTTGGTTTTCAAGTTGAAGTTAGTAGTGAAATCAGCTCGTGAGAGAATAACGCTGACCCACGCCAGCTCCCGCTCGCAGGTGCTACAGAAGCTGATCAGGCCTAAAAGGAATCCGAGCGACATAACGTTTGCATCTGTTCCTTAACCTGCAGCCCTGGCTGGCAGCTGGTAACCCAAATATGAGGGCTGTGACTCCTTGGTTAAATTAGGTTAGCACTATTTAGGATTCTCCCACAGAGCTCTTTCTATGCACCTCGATTCTTATCCCCAATGTTTTCAGTGCCGAAGATCTGAATATTAACTTTTCCCTAACAGCGCTGCCTGGCCCTAGACACAAATCCATGGGGCACAGGTCCCGATTCAGGTTTATTAGTGACCCCCATGTGCCTCTGGACGCCAAGGCCCCTGCAATCTTTAAGGAGGTAGGCGCAGAGGGATGCACGGCCGCTCAGCCGGCCGTGCAGAGCTGAGATCTGCATGGGAAACAGGATGCCCCAGGGGAACAAAATGTGCCCTTTCACCATGGCCTATCTTGGGTAGGGCAGGTCTTCAACACCCCACTCCCCACCCCAGGACCTGAACGTTTTAAGCAGCTACCAACACCTCTGTCACCCAAATGAGGCTGTGGGATCTCCCAATCCCCACGTAGGCTATTTAATTTAAAAAAAATAATTGAAACAAGAGGTTCAAAGTTGTCCAGCTTGAATAGTCTTCAGGTGACTGTAGAGGGAACACTGGAAACTATAATTCCTGAATGACGGGAGACATGCATAAGAACATAAGAACATGCCATACTGGGTCAGACCAAGGGTCCATCAAGCCCAGCATCCTGTTTCCAACAGTGGCCAATCCAGGCCATAAGAACCTGGCAAGTACCCAAAAATTAAGTCTATTCCATGTAACCATTGCTAATGGCAGTGGCTATTCTCTAAGTGAACTTAATAGCAGGTAATGGACTTCTCCTCCAAGAACTTATCCAATCCTTTTTTAAACACAGCTACACTAACTGCACTAACCACATTCTCTGGCAACAAATTCCAGAGTTTAATTGTGCGTTGAGTAAAAAAGAACTTTCTCCGATTGGTTTTAAATGTGCCCCATGCTAACTTCATGGAGTGCCCCCTAGTCTTTCTATTATCCGAAAGCGTAAATAACCGATTCACATCTACCCGTTCTAGACCTCTCATGATTTTAAACACCTCTATCATAACCCCCCTCAGTCGTCTCTTCTCCAAGCTGAAAAGTCCTAACCTCTTTAGTCTTTACAGAGCTGTAAAAGCACTCTGAGATCTTGCACTGTGCGGCCTGTTAATACGTTCTGGTAATGTGCAAGCACAGTAGTAAGCAGTCTTGAAGCTACCACCTACCGAGGGAATGGAGGCATTTTTCTGTCTAACTTGCTGAATCCGCACTTGGGGGCCGATGCAATAAATATGCGCTGAAAGCGGGCGCCGAACACTCAGCGCCCGCTTTCCTGGAACTCACATACTGCAGGACAAATGTTACTGAAGGCTCTCCTCGTAATGGCAGCGGATTCTGACTTGACGCATGGCCGCTCCTCCCCAATCCCCCGACCATCATAATCGGGCAATCAGTGGGGCCCGGGCTTCAGCGTCTCCTCACTTCCAGCTCCCTTGGAAAAGTTCTGCAAACGGACCTCGCTATTTACGTAGGCGTCAGCTACTGAAGATATCTGCTGTATAGACCAGTGGTCCCCAACCCTGTCCTGGGGGCCTACCAGCCAATCGGGTTTTCAGGATATCCACAATGAATATGCATGAGAGAAAATTTGCATGTTATGGAGGCAGTGTATGCAAATTTTCTCTCATGCGTATTCATTGTGGATATCCTGAAAACCCGATTGACTGGTAGGCCCCCAGGACAGGGTTGGGGACCACTGGTATAGACCATAGCATACATTTGGCCATTCTTCTATATTCTCTTTGGCTACTTGGCTGCATAGATTCTCACTCAGCCATTTGCCCGTGAAGCACTTGCTCACGCCACTGCCCCGAGATCATCTCTGCTCTCTTACCTCTAACATCCGTCAGCTGCTAAGAGTTGCGCGGACCCATGAGGGTCGCCAACACAGAGGTACCCAGTTTAATCAGCAGAGTGACCTCGGTGAGTGGCTAAGCAGGAGCCCAGCTTTGGCCTGCAGGCTAGGGTACAGCCCCTCAGTCCTGTCATGAGAGCTTGCAAGCCGAGGAGTGACTCGTGGAAAGTACAGGATATTATGGCATAATGACAGGTGGTTTTTGTGAGTCCGTCACCGAGGATGCTGTAGGCGTTCTTCCTTCTCCTTGGATTTCATGTCTTGTTCTTTGTAACAACATGTAATCGTCTTCAGCGATAATCCGTATTTTCCAAAAATGACACTCAGGTCGGGGCTATTGATTTAGACCTTACGCAGCATTTTCCGTCCCAAAAGACCTTCCTGCTCATTATAATTGGAAAGTGACACGAGGACACCTGCCGTCCCGCTGCCAGAGTTTATGAGTTAACGTCGAGCCAATATTGACTAATGAGAAAACCAGAGAGCCCCTGATCCCCGCTGTGGAAGTGCGGCTGCAGGCACAGGATGAGCACACTGATGTCCACAGGATGAAAAATACCGGATGGGAACGACACAAAATGAATCAAAGTTGTTACATCACAAGAGGATTGTGAGAAATTGCAAAACTGGGAGACTGGGCATCAAATGAAATTGAATGTGGACAAGTGCAAAGTGATGCACTTAGAGAATAGTAACCCAAATTATAGCTACAAAATGCAAGGCTCCACATTAGGAATCACCACTCAGGAAAAGGACCAAGGTGTCATTGTTGAAAATACGTTGAAATCTTCTGCTCAATGTGCAGCAGCAGCCAAGAAAGCAAATAGAAAGCTAGGGATTATTAGGAAAGGAAGGAGAATAAAACAGAGAATATCATAATGCCTCTGTATCGCTCCATGGTGCATCCTCATCTTGAGTATTGTGTGCAGTTCTGATCACCACATCTCAAGAAAGATATAGCAGAATTAGAGAAAGGTGACCAAGATAATAAAGGGGTAGAACGATTCCCCTATGAGGAAAGGCTGAAGAGGTAAGGACTCTTCAGCTTAGAGAAGAGACGGCTGAGGGGAGATATGACAGAGATCTATAAAATCACGAGTGGAATGGAATGAGTAAACATTAATCAGTTGGTTACTCTTTTGAAAAGTACAAAGACCAGGGGACACAGAATGACGTTACTGGGTAATACATTTAAAACTAATAAAAGAAAATATTTTTGTACTCAACATAATTAAGCTCTGAAATTAATTGCCAGAGGATGTGGTGAAAGCTATTAGTGTAGCTGTGTTTAAAAAAGGATTGAACACGTTCCTGAAGGAAAAGTCCATACATCATTATTAAGCTGGGATAAGCAGCTTGGGATCCTGTCAGGTACTTGTGACTCAGATTGGCCACTGCTGGAAACAGGATACTGGGCTTGATGGACCCTTAGTCTGACCCAGTATGGCAAATCTTATTCCCTTCTGAGGAATCCTGGACTCCCACTAGGCTCATTAAAAAGAACCAGGAGGGTAGTTGTACTTATTATCTCAATGAATATTTAGGAACCTTCATTTTCAGTTTTTATTTTATTATTCCTGGGCATTTCAATGTTATAACAAAAAAAAATGATTTTTCCACTGATTTTTCAACAGTGTGTTATAACAAAGTCATTTTTTCACTGATTTATTTTCTTTATTACAACAATAAATTTCCCAGGAATAATAAAATAAGAACTGAAAAGCACCCTCTGCAGAAATGAATAGTTTTACATAGCGCTGCATGACAACAGCAAGCAGCAAACATTACAGTGGTCAGAATAAGGACTTTGGAAATAAGGCACAGAAACGCTACAGAAAAGAACTCGATGGCATCCAGGACACTGATGAGGGGGTAAATTCTCAGCCTGCGCTGGTGTCACGTACAGAGCCCCCTTTAGCACGCACCACTTTAGGGATATTCTCAGCCTGCGCTGGTGTCACGTACAGAGCCCCCTTTAGCATGCACCACTTTAGGGATATTCTCAGCCTGCGCTGGTGTCACGTACAGAGCCCCCTTTAGCACGCACCACTTTAGGGATATTCTCAGCCTGCGCTGGTGTCACGTACAGAGCCCCCCTTTAGCACGCAACCACTTTAGGGATATTCTCAGCCTGCGCTGGTGTCACGTACAGAGCCCCCTTTAGCACGCACCACTTTAGGGATATTCTCAGCCTGCGCTGGTGTCACGTACAGAGCCCCGTTTAGCACGCACCACTTTAGGGATATTCTCAGCCTGCGCTGGTGTCACGTACAGAGCCCCCTTTAGCACGCACCACTTTAGGGATATTCTCAGCCTGCGCTGGTGTCACGTACAGAGCCCCCTTTAGCACGCACCACTTTAGGGATATTCTCAGCCTGCGCTGGTGTCACGTACAGAGCCCCGTTTAGCACGCACCACTTTAGGGATATTCTCAGCCTGCGCTGGTGTCACGTACAGAGCCCCCTTTAGCACGCACCACTTTAGGGATATTCTCAGCCTGCGCTGGTGTCACGTACAGAGCCCCCTTTAGCACGCTCCACTTTAGGGATATTCTCAGCCTGCGCTGGTGTCACGTACAGAGCCCCCTTTAGCACGCACCACTTTAGGGATATTCTCAGCCTGCCGCTGGTGTCACGTACAGAGCCCCGTTTAGCACGCACCACTTTAGGGATATTCTCAGCCTGCGCTGGTGTCACGTACAGAGCCCCCTTTAGCACGCACCACTTTAGGGATATTCTCAGCCTGCGCTGGTGTCACGTACAGAGCCCCCTTTAGCATGCACCACTTTAGGGATATTCTCAGCCTGCGCTGGTGTCACGTACAGAGCCCCCTTTAGCACGCAACACTGTAGGAAAAATTTCAAAGAGAATCAGTGCCCAGTGCTTGTGCTAGAAGCTGATTCTCCTTTGGGCTTCTGCTTTTGAAAAAAATCAAGTTTGCCTGCTGTTCCACTCCTTTGACCTGAACTTGCCTCTTATTCCCCTGGCTAATAGTCCACGTGTACTCCTGGCCAGGCTGAGGGTGGGAGATTTTTCAAGCAGCCGCATTAGCCAAGCAAATCACCCCCCAGACTAACTGCATTTTTTGCAGGACAGACCGATCCACTCCTGGTTTTATCTCTCTCTGTTCATGGACTTGGCGTTCTGACCTTTTTAAGCAAAGCAGCGTTCTATAAATCCGCTCACACAGTGGTATAAAGCAAAACTGGATCAGCTTGTCCTCAAACGGTGGAATCCACTGGAGAATTCCTGTCCTGAAGAGAAGGCAGACGGGGACACAAGGCTCATCGGGAGCGCGGCAGGCAGCCACCGTGAGGCTGCAGACGCGCACGAGCAGGAGGAGCGATGGAAGCCACCTCAGCGGCTCTAATGCAGCCTTTCCTATCTGACAAGCCACAAAAGTCCTGATCTCTGCGATGGGCCACGATGGAACAGGGCATGGAGAGAGAGCTCCCTTAATAGGACCCAGATGAAGGTGATAAAGCAAACAAAAAAAAATCCAACTAATATCTTTGCTTGCCCGAGCGTTCATTCCCCATACCCCCTCCAACGCTCTCTCGGAAGGTATGGAGTCTCGTAGCATCTTTCGCCGGCGGCTAGGAAGCCCAGCACTTCCAGCTTACGGGGGTGGCTAAAACGCACTGCGGCTTCCGTATATCTCGGAGGTCCTCCCAGAGACCCTGCTATGACGTTGAGTCCCAATACCTTAGGGTCCTGTTTACTAAGGAGCTGTGCTCAGATAATGCGAGGTTATTCACCCCGGCGCCCGCCACTTCTAATGCGGCCCTATTCACTAATAACGCGCAATCACGCGCATTACCGCCCACTGCGCCATGGTAAATAGACCCCCCTCCCCCAAAAGAAAGGAGCGGCATCCCCGAGCCTGGCGCAGCTCGTGGCACTCTGCGTTCGGCAGGGAGAACTCGCTCACCTTCTCAATTTCGCTCTGAGGAGTTTATTAATAGAAATGTTCCAGCACTCACCCACTTTTTATAATAAGAGTGGAAAAAAAAAGCACAATAGCTCATAAAAAAAAAAACCAAAACCCTCAACAGACACATAAAAGGGCAGCGGTCCAAAGATGTGCCAGGGAAGAGCAGAGCAACCAATAAATTGTACACCACGGAGCAGAAAGAGAGAAGCGAGGCCTCCTCAGTGCCAGAAAACGATTTTACGTGGGAAACGGGCGAGCGTTACAGAGTGAGCTCAGGGCAGGCATTCGCGTCCCTCACGTGCTTCGTGCTCTGAGGAAAACCCCACGTGTGAGACAGAAACCCCGCCAGTGCCTTCTTCCGCGTTCCTCTTCTCCGTCCTCGGCGACGCACTGACGCTCTTTTCATTCAAAAGGGGGTGCCCTAACTGACCCTCCCCCCCGGCGTCACCGTTTCCAGTGCTCTTGGGGGGGGGGGGGGGCAGAAATACCAGAACGTAAGAGCTCCCCAAGTTCGGGTCAGATTTTACAGGTCCACCTCACTCGGTACCCGCTGCTCCTATTCCCCCCTTCCTCTCCGGCCCACGAGCCAGCAAAGCAGCTGAAAGGTGACACCGCGGCCGCAAAGAGCGAAGCAGGGTAAGAGGCGCGACTCCCGGGGGGCCGTTCAGAGCTCAGCCCTAGCGATTTATCGGGGGAGCTGCTGGGACTGCGGCTTTAAACTGCTTTCCAACTAGCTCTGCTGAAATGAAGACTGCGTTTGCTTGCTGTGTGCGGAGGCAACGCTGCGCTTCCAGGACGCACGCTGCAGGCAGTGATACTCACCCTGCAGAAAAAGCCAATGCATTATTAGCCTGAAGACCTTACTTTACGCGGTTCTCCTTCTATAACGGGTCTCCACTTATTAAAAGTGTTGCATTGGACCTTAATAGTGATGACAATATGTGGGGCAAGCACTCTCTCTCTCTCGCACACACACACACAGACACACACACACACACACCCTTTCTTTCAAGTCTTCTCCCTCCATTCTCTCTCCCTTCCTACTGCCATCGTCAGCCAGTGCCCTGCGCTATGTTATTTCACTGTTCCTGAAAGATAAAAGCCAGAACTGGCAAATCACTTCTGCTAAAGAGGACCTCGGCGGTTTCTCTTTTTAGCTGCAACCCAGAACCTTCGGGACTTGTGTAGACCTGCCTGCTTTATTCAGCTCGCGGGTCCGCAAGTCCCAGCAAGCTTTGGGACGGAAGCGGAAAATCTGACAACACACACCCTTAACTTTCTGGAGTCATTTGGCCCCCCTGCGATGGCTCGGGGGTGACTCAAATTGCTCTCTCTCTCAGGCCGACGCAACACAGGGTGGTTAACCCGTGGTTGGACACGCATTTTGGATGCGTGTCCACAAGCCCTTATGCTATAAGGGGATTAACGCATCCAAAACGCGTGTCCGACGCTCCGCGAAGCTAACAGGGCTCATCACGTGCAAATGCATGTTGAGGCGATTAGCTATTTCCCCTGATGCAAAAAAAAAAATGTGCACCCAACGCGCACATGTTTACTCTCCAAAATTAACGCCTGCCGGTGGCCAGGTTAGGAACAGGGATGCTAAATTAACAAGCGACTATTTTCCTAACCTCCTTTTTTTACCGTGGCAGACGATTTAAATATTAAATCGGGTGCCCCGGAGGGGTCGGTCGGCGCGCGTTAGAAGAGCAGGCGTTCGGTCGGGAGCGCCCGTTTTCCACGCGCCAGTATCGCATCGGCCCCGTCTGTGCTAAAGCCAACATTTTACTATAATAAGTTAATCGCGGTCGCGAAATACTTCCGTGCGCAGCATATGTCCCGCCCCGTCAACACACCGCACGACGGTTCTAAAATTAAACTTTAAGAAGTATTTAAACCTCAAACGAATTTGCATTTTGATCTAATTATTCATACCTCCCTTGGCATTAAAGCTAATTAGTGAAGATGGGAAAACTTTGAAAGGAAGGATCCTGCCTTGTAGACCCGTCTCCTACCGATGAGGAATGCGTGCTGCAGCCTGCACGCAAACGTCTGACACAGCCCGACACTTACAAAGACAGTAAATGCAATAATATTATCAACAAATCGCAGGGAAAATGCCAGTGAGAGATAGCAAAAGGGGCCAGCCAGGCTCTCCCTCTGGAGCGGGTAGGATCCCCTCACTGCGAGGGCAGCTCCAGTGACCCGAGCAGGGCACTGGAGCTATTTCCTGGGTGCACTCTCTGCAGAATCCTCTGCCGGCCTGAACAAAAGGGGCATCTTGAATTCTACCAGGCATCACCGCGCCACCGCCCACTCCGCAGAAATATTTTGGCCGTCGGTCTGAGGGAATTTTTACTGACTCTTAGTAAAAAAAAAAACGTCTAAACATCTGAGGCAGGCATGTCCCGTCCCCCCCCCCCCTTCCCCAAATATACTGCAGAGCGGGGGGGGGGGGGGTGCGGGCTCCCGGGCTTCCTTCTGCTCCAACGTGTGCACCTGGGCTAGCGTCCTGCAGCCGGGGCGCATCACTTCCCAAACGTCAGGAGAGGAGTGGGAAGAGAAACGCGTCCAGGGGTTGCCGAACGCCCAGAAACGTATGAGATCTGTAAAGACATTCACGGATGTGACCCCCCCCCCCCCCCCCCGGGGCGGGAGGGACCCTTTCTCCGCACACAACGCCTTCAGATCTGTTTCTCTCTCTCTCTCCTCGGGCCGCCCTTACTTTCTGAGTTCCGGGATTCTGCGTGGGGGGGGGAACGAACGATTAGCGCTCAGACCCAAATTCCTGCGACACCCGCTCTCCGTCCCTCCTCTGCACCCACAGCACTAACAAGCAATGCAGCCTTCTCAGCCGCAAGACACCCTGAGGAGCAGGGAGGTTTCCAGCTTCTCTTACTGATCGCTGATGTGATGACTGAGGCTTCGTTATTTATTTATTTCTTTGCTTTTAGTTTTTATATACCGGTGTTCCTGTATAAAATACATATCACACCGTTATAAATAATAATTCAGGAGAAAAGGGTGATTAGCCAGGGCTCTCACTTCTATTGCAAAGTCCTTTGATGCTTTCGGATGCACTCTTATACTAAGTTCCTTCTTCTTCCAATACTTCAATCTTCCCAGACTGAGGATGGTTCGGTCCTCTTTTCTCTTCCCAATTTTAATTCCACTTTCTTGCAGGACATGGTCCCAGTTTCCGTACCTTTCCCTGAATTCTCCCTAAATACTTTAGCTCTCCTAAAATTTAAGGGACGCCTTGAAAACAGCAAAAAAAAGGAAGGACGTTGTGTAAGGTTCATGTAGGGAACCCCCCGGAGAGGTGCCCATCAAGTTAGTGCCTGCGGGACACGGCCTTCTCATCTACTGCAGCAGCATTCACAGCTCCAAGGACAAATATCTCCAACTCCTTACCCCTTCCCTTTCGGCCCCCTGGCAGGGATACTCGTTTCCGGCTGGATTCCTCCACATTCCTTCAGGATGAAGGGGCACCACTCTCCCCAGATTCTGATTACTGAGTCCCGGGCGCCAAGAGCCATCAGCTCCCAGTGGGGCAGAAAAACAGTCTCGGAACCCAAAAGAGGGAAAAATCAGGAAGGGCGGGAAAAGGTCCTCCTTGCCTCACAACGGAGGAGAGAGAGTCCCGAAATAACCTTTAAACGCTCCTGCATCAGGTCACCGTCAGGTCCGTCCTCTGAGGGAGAGACAGCACACACTGCAGGTACTCCCTTACCCGAGGGATGCCCCAATCCGCTGCAACAAGGAAGGGCCAAAATCGGAGAATCGGGGCCGACGGGAGGCAGATCCCAGCAAGGAAAATTCCTCGCTCCTTTCCCAGAAATCAAAAGAAAATTTATACAGCAGCAGGAAAATCCAACTCAAAATCCACAGAGATAGATGCACAAAGCTAGGCCAGGACACACCACCTGCAGCTCCCACATGGGGGGGGGGAGCAAAACTCAAACCTCTCGTCTGCAATTTCTACCCTCCCCGGCTGGACTGGTGCCCTCCTGTTAGGGAAACCAAGGGCTCCCTGCCTGGGCCTTACACAACTCCTTCTTTTTGCTGTTTTAAGGCATCGCATACATTTCTGTGGGGAGGAGCTGGTTAACAGCTTCCCTCCCCCCACACTTTCTTTCCCCTCCTTCCCCTTCTCCTGGCACATTTTCCTCCCCCTTCCCTTCCTCTGCCACGCTCTTTCCCCCTTCCACCCTCATTCCGCTAGCTCCTCTTCTTCTCCCCTTTCCCATTCCCCTCCTTTCTTTCCTGTGGCACACACGCCTCCTCCCACTTTTGTCCCAGCATGCTCTTTCTCCCCCTTTCCATTCCTTGGCACACAGACGTCTCCTCCCCTTCCCTTTTCCTGGCATGCTCTTCTTTTCCCTCCTTCCCTCAGCACACTCTTTCCCTCCCTTCCCTTCTCCCAAAATGATCTCTTCCTTCCCCTTCCCTTCCTCAGCACACAGTCCTCCTCCCCCTTTTCTCCAAGCACGCTCTCCTTCTCCCGCCGTACACTCTTCCTTCCCTTCTCTCAGCGCCCTCTCCTTCTCCAGGGACAGTGCTGGGGAGGAGCCGGCTGTCGTGGTACATGTGGGCACCAACGACGTAGGAAAATGTGGGAGGGAGGTTCTGGAAGCCAAATTTAGGCTCTTGGTTAGAAAGCTTAAATCCAGAACCTCCAGGGTAGCATTCTCTGAAATGCTCCCTGTTCCACGCGCAGGTCCCCAGAGGCAGGCAGAGCTCCGGAGTCTCAATGCGTGGATGAGACGATGGTGCAAGGAAGAGGGATTCAGTTTTGTAAGGAACTGGGGAACCTTTTGGGGAAGGGGGAGTCTCTTCCGAAGGGATGGGCTCTACCTTAACCAGGGTGGAATTAGACTGCTGGTGCTAACCTTTAAAAAGGAGATAGAGCAGCTTTTAAACTAGAACAAAGGGGA
Organism: Rhinatrema bivittatum; assembly: GCF_901001135.1. Classification (NCBI taxonomy): domain Eukaryota; kingdom Metazoa; phylum Chordata; class Amphibia; order Gymnophiona; family Rhinatrematidae; genus Rhinatrema; species Rhinatrema bivittatum. The sequence continues at coordinate 331,391,891 of NC_042620.1, forward strand.
AAGCCGGCAGTCGCTCAGCAGCACATGGTTCGGAGAGATGTATCTTTAAAGGATACTAATGATGCATTAGAATTAGGGCATCCCAACAGTGAGGTTCCAATAATTAGAAAAGTAGTTCAAGTGCCTGTAACTAAAAACTCATCTGAGCTAAAAAATTCTAACTTATCCCTATCAATTAAAAAACAGAATGAAAATACAAACAAAAAACACACCTTGAAATGTTTGTATGCTAATGCCAGAAGTCTAAGAAGTAAGACGGGAGAATTAGAATGTATAGCAGTGAATGATGTCATAGACTTAATTGGTATCTCAGAGACCTGGAGGAAGGAGGACAACCAATGGGACAGTGGTATACTGGGGTACAAATTATATCGCAATGACTGAGAGGAGCATCCGGGAGGCGGCATGGTGCTTTATGTCCGGGATGGCATAGAGTCCAACAGGATAAACATTCTGCATGAGACTAAATGCACAATTGAATCTTTATGGGTAGAAATCCCTAAATTTCCTTGCAAATGTATTGTAAAATATAGAGATCTTATATATACCTTTTTTTTTGCCTTTTCAGTTAAGACAATTTCTAGATGAGAGAGCTGTTGATGTAATTGACTGAAATTAAGGCTGGTGATTGAATAGTATCCTCTTAGCAGAAGTAACCGTTCTGTTTATAATAATGTCCCTCGAGATAGCGCTTTACTAATGATATATGTGCTATATTTAAAAAGAGTTGTCTCCTTGTGTAGGATCTCCCACCCATATTGAGGGCTTATTGTTGGTATAACAACATATGTTACTTATTTGAATTTGTGTGTAAATTAATTTCTTATTATGCTATACATTTTCAATTCAATGTATATTGTAATCATTGAAAAAGCTAATAAACAGCAAATTATAGAAAAAAAAAAGAGAAATCCCTTCTGTGTCGGGGAAGAGTATAGTGATAGGAGTATACTACCGTCAACCTGGCCAAGATGGTGAGACTGACAGTGAAATGCTAAGAGAAATTAGGGAAGCTAACCAAATTGGTAGTGCTGTGAGGTGGAGAGAGGAGAGGGAGAATAGAGTGGGGAGGTGAGAGGGAGGAGAGAGTGAGGTGGGTGGAGGTGAGAGGGAGGAAAGAGGGAGGTGGGGGGAGGTGAGAGGGAGGAGAGAGGAGGGAGGGAGGAGAGAGTGAGGTGAGGGGGGGAGGTGAGAGGAAGGGGGGGAGGAGAGAGTGAGGTGGGGGGAGGGAGGAGGGGGGAGGAAGTGGGAAGGAAATAGACCGAAAATTTTTTTTTAAATGAAGCCCGATGTGAGACTGGAAAATTGGGCATCGAAATGGCAGATGAAATTTAATGTGGTTTAGTGCAAGGTGATGCATATAGGGAAAAATAACCCATGCTATAGTTACACAATGTTAGGTTCCATATTAGGAGCTACCACCCAGAAAAGAGATCTAGGCCCCCACTTTCAAAAAGAAACTTAAAACATGGCTCTTTCAGCAAGCCTACTCCATCTCACCCCCTATTACATAAAACCCCCCTATGAATGTTATACTGATATCTTGGTATGAACGCCTTTATGTCTGATGATTTTGTACTTTGCACTTTCATGTATATAGTTATAGTTATATTCCATAGCATCTACCCATTGATGCCTGTTATATGTAAGGGCTCCTCCCAAAAATGTATTTATATGTTGCCTAGTTCATCATATTATATTATGTTAGCTGTTATATGTACGGGCACTGCCCAATGGTTTTTTGTTCACTGTGAACCGATACGATGTGCGAACGGATATCGGTATAAAAGAAATGTTAAATAAATAAATAAATAAATAAATAAATAGGCGTCATAGTGGATAATACTTTAAAATCGTCGGCTCAATGTACTGCAGCAGTCAAAAAAGCAAACAGAATTTTGGGAATTATTAGGAAGGGAATGGTTAATAAAACAGAAAATGTCATAATGCCTCTATATCGCTCCATGGTGAGACCGCACCTTGAATGTTGTGTACAATTCTGGTCGTCGCATCTCAAAAAAGATATAGTTGCGATGGAGAAGGTACAGAGAAGGGCAACCAAAATGATAAAGAGGATGGAACAGCTCCCCTATGAGGAAAGGCTGAAGAGGTTAGGGCTGTTCAGCTTGGAGAAGAGACAGCTGAGTGGGGATAGGATAAAGGTCTTTAAGATCACGAGAGGTCTTGAACGGGTAGATGTGAATTGGTTATTTACTCTTTCGGATAGTAGAAAGACTAGGGGGCACTCCATGAAGTTAGCATGGGGCACATTTAAGACTAATTGGAGAAAATTCTTTTTCACTCAGCGCACAATTAAAGCTCTGGAATTTGTTGCCAGAGGATGTGGTTAGTGCAGTTAGTATAGCTGTGTTTAAAAAAGGATTGGATAAGTTCTTGGAGGAGAAGTCCATTACCTGCTATTAAGTTCACTTAGAGAATAGCCACTGCCATTAGCAATGGTTACATGGAATAGACTTCGTTTTTGGGTACTTGCCAGGTTCTTATGGCCTGGATTGGCCACTGTTGGAAACAGGATGCTGGGCTTGATGGACCTTTGGTCTGACCCAGTATGGCATCTTCTTATGTTCTTAACCTTCTCCCCCTCTCCTGAAGCAGCAGTGTCTTGGCCACGGCTCAGCCATAGATATTGATAACAATTTCTTGGCCTGGACCAACACGGCACTGGCAGCAGCAGCACCTTCCCAGCCCCATCAACCAAGACTGGCTGCATCTTCTGGACCTGGCTGCAGGTGGATTGTAGGTGGACCTTTCTCACCCTGCGCATGACACTTCTGGCTCCTGATGATGTCCTGGCAGCTAAATATATGAGAGACCTTCCAGAAAGCACCATTTTCTTGCATTTTTTTAGGGTGGATTTCAAAGGGGCCTCTGTGAGTGAGTGTTTTACGCGCAGAAATAGCCTTTTGCAAAACGTCTCGCGGGTAAACTTGCATGCATGTATCACGTCCACACGTAGGTTTACCCAGACTAAGCAGAGGCATCTCTGAGGTCAGAGCTGAGGAGGTGGGGTTTGGACTTAGGTGAACACTTCTGAACTTTTAAAGCACGCTGACGTTTTCACGGAAATCTTCTGCGGACGTTTTAGCAATTGTGCGTGGGTAGTTTCGATGGGATAATGTTCAAAGGAGAACATTCACTGTGAAATCTTGTGTAACTTGTGTGCGTTTCTGCTGAATTTCTTAGACGTGATGTTACAGAACGGTCCTCTGGACCGGCAGCCTGGAGGTTTACGACTCAGCTTGCCACTCGGGCATAGGATGACCAGAACCCCACGGGGAGCGATTCTGAAACTCCACGCTGGCGTGCACAGTTTGCAGATACTTTGTCGCCGCAGACCTCGTGCCTAATTTTTGAAAGGGAACGGACGCATGTACCTTCCCTTTCGAAACTGCCACAGCTGCAGGGTAGACACGGACCTCCTGCTTCGTTTTTTTCGGTGCGTAAAACGCCAACGAAAAAAAATAATGCACGTAGATTTGAAAAAACTGCCTGCGCCCGTTATCTGCTGTAATCCCATCCAAAATATGCAACCCCTCCCCCCCCAGGAATGCCTCCCCTAAATGCATCTGCGTCTGGAAAAAGCGGGCACCCTGTCAGCTGCTCTGAGCGGGTGGCCAGTTTACTCGGGCGAGTTGCTATTGACCTGCAGAGAAAAGCTTTGAAAAGTGTTCCCCTTGTGGGCAACTATGACGAGCACAGCTAAGGGCTCGGGGGGGGGGGGGGGGGGCGTGGGAGAGGCAGGTTCAGCTTCCGAATCCATCCCAGCGCTCGGAGAAATGCTGATCCGAATCACAGAGACCAACGGTGTTGTTTCTGGGTCTCCAGAGGAAGGACACGCCAGCAGGGCACAAACTGAGCCCAGAAAAAAAACAAAAAAATCAAAGAAGGGCTGGGAAGATCTGACTATTCACAAGGTTCCCTGACAAGTTGCATGCTGGGCTTGCACCCCACGGTGTAAATTAGCTTTCCAGCAGGGGCAGTAATTACGGAAGGCAGAACCAGGACTGCCCTGGTAAAAAAAAACAACAAAAACAAAAAACCCCAAGACACTTAGTGACCCTGCTTTGGCACCCCAAAATATTCCCTCACAACAAGGCTTTCAGACCATTTACACACCTGTGGTCCTGGGCTGTGTACTTCAGTAGCTCGGCCAGCTGCAGGGGGTACTTGCAGATCTTCTGCACGGGCGTCAGGAGGAAGCCGTCGATGGCAATGTCAATCATCTGCTGCAGGAGGCGGCATGCTTCGAAGAAATGCTGGTACCTGCCGTCCTTCATCAGTTTGGAGAGCTCCATGCAGGCGTCCAGGTGGTTGTTACAGTACTCTGAATAGATCCAGAAGCCGTCTTGCTGTGGGATTGGAGGCGGGAAGAGGAGGAGGAGAGAGGAAGAGAATTTCATCAGGTAAGCACCGAGGGCAGGTAAGGGCAACAACAACAAAAATCGTGTGAGGGCCTTGTGAATCCCCCACCCCGCAAAATGCTAGATAAGGTTTGCAGGCCCCTAAGCCCACGAAGTCTTCCGGCCTTCCCCCTTAATTTTAAAAAATAATGTTTATTTATTTATTTATTTATTTATTTATGTATTTATTTATTTTAAAGTATTTATATACCGTTTTTAAAATAAAGTTTTGTCAAAACGGTTTACAAAAGAGGTAAAATCAACAAAATTAAAATAAATTGGAGAAAAAAATACATAAAATGGTATAAAGCTGCCTAGGTAGCTCAATTAAACAAAATGCTTTAATGTTCATGTTTGCAGCTTTATAATCCCTCCCCCTTCTCTCCCGCCCCTGCCCTAACAGCAATCCTTTCACTCCCTCGTGGCCGAGAGCTCGGATCTTGCATTCGACTCCTGGCGCCTCCCGCACTGCTCGCAATATTTCTTTGATCGCCTTTCTAGTAGCTTATGCGACCGGCGTGGCCATTAGAGCAATGTGGGATGCATCGGGAGCTGGACGCAAGAGTCAGGCCCCCAGCTGGCTTTATAAAGGTTTGCAGTGGCATGAACTTTACATATTTTCTAAATGGGGGGGGGGGGCAAGAGGCTTCATTGGGCTTATATAGCATTTTGGGTGGGGGTTACTGGATCGGACCGCAAAGCCCATGGGATATTATTCATATCGAGCCGCTTACCGCTGCAAGTTTTCTGGGGCAGGCTTTCCTCAATAAAGCTTTATTTAGGGATATCCGGGGGAACATTTATCCCAGCGAATATCGGGGTACACTTATCCTGCTAACTTCTCATATGCCGTCCCCCCATTTCTCACCATCACAAGTTCTGATCAAAAAGCAGCCCCCTCCGTTGGGTCCAGTCACGGAGGACTTTATAATAATTTCCTCTGGGGATGTGACTAGAGAGCAGCTGAGGGACAGCGACATTTTCTCTAAACCGCAAATATTCTTTACTCTCCAAACACGGAACCCTTTACTTCCTCACATGGGGATCATTCCCACCATATCCCCCCTCTCTCTCTCGCTCCCGCTGTGATTCACCCGAGAACGCGTCTCACGCCAGATTTAAGAGGAGGGAATCCGAAGGAGAATTCAGCGCGCAGAGAGCGCTTTGCTCGTGTTGGACCGCGCGCTCTTCCATGACGCGCGAGCTTTCGGCCAACATCGGGCGGGGGGAGGGGGGGCAGGCGTGTTTACGTCGGGCGAAGGAAAGCGCATGCTCGGGTGATATTTTTTTTTTTAAATCTCCGCGCGCACTTTTCCAGCGGCTTTCCAACCTCAGAAACAGCCGGCGCACGCAATGGCGTGCGCCTTGCGCTCGCGGCAAATTTCAAAGTGAAAGTACGCCCGGACATCGTGCCGATGTGGACCGTTCCAATGTTGCACGTCCCCAAGCCCCCCGCCCACCCGAATGCACTGCAAAGATGTTGCATTTTGTGATTTTAAGTCAGACTCGGTATCTCCTACCGCGCCCATAGTCTTCTGTTTACCGTTCCTGCAGCATTTATAGATGCACGCAGCACGAGGAAATTAATTGGCCTTTGATCCAAATCGTATCAAAATGATCTGGAGACATCAAAGTAAAAACAGCGATTGGCTTTAGTTTATATTCAGTCTTTCAGGCACTTCAAAGCAGATTATGTTTAGGTACCGCAGGCATTTCCCTGTCCGCGGAGGGCTCACGGTCTAAGGGCCTGATTCACTAAGGCTTTTCTCCCGTTCTGTGTCTATGGGGGGAAAACGCTCAGCAAACGAGGCCCCGAGTATGTACCCGAGGCAACGGAAGGCGAAGTGACCTGCCCGGGGTCACAAGGAGCGGCAGCGGGATTTGAACCCTTGTTTCTCTGGTTTTTTTTTCTGACTCCTTGGTCCCCGCTAATCCACCCCCTGCAGCCTTGCCTGCTGCCACTCTACTGGGCCACGGCTGTCCTGCAGTGTCACTTGCTTTCGGAGGCGTGGACGGGACTCCGACACCTTCAGCCTCGGCAAAACCTGAACCGCTGCAGGCAGGAGAATGAGCGGCTCCGGGCGTGGGGGGGGGGGGGGGGAGAAAAAGGTCCCTATGAGTGTGAGCCTAGGCTTAAGCCCCCTCCCTCGTTTCTTCCTACTACTGCCCCCTACCGTGCTCCGCGTCCGCACCCAGCAGGTTTAAACTCTGTGTCACCGTTTTGTAGGCTATCGCCTGGCATCTACCACCCTCTCCGTTAAGAAGCAGTGTCTCAATAAATTTCTCTCTTAAACTCAACTTCTCCATTATATCCTGAAGGCCAGATAACAGCTGCAATCAATGCCGCTACATATAGCCATGATTCAAAGACAATAAAAGGAAGACTAATCAATAATACGTACAAACTTAATTAAAAGCAAGAATTCTCATGATTCTTCCTCCCTTGGCCTTGAATTTCCTTTTCTATGGAAACTGTTGCCTTCTCCTGTCTTAATATTTGAATCCTCCCATCACATCCCCCCATCCTGAGTGTACTCTCTGTAGGGGTCCGGTTGCCTATTTTTTATTTTTTTTTTAAGCCATCTTCATCTCTCACTGCCCTGCTGAAGGTTCGGTCTCCAGAGCTGAACATTTATTGAAGGTCTCATCGTGCTAGTGACCCTCATACAGAGACAATAACTCCTCTTTCTTCCTACTGATTAGGCATGTGCTTCCATTTTTGAACAACATTGCCTGATTTGTTTCATTTCGTTTCTGAACTGAACTGAAAAAACATTCAATAAACCTCATACTTTTTGAATTTTTTTGCTCAGTGCACGCTCTCTCGACTTCTACGCTATTACAACTCAATGCACACCAACTCAAAACGGCACAGACGACATCAAAATATCGCGTAATAAATGATAATTTAAAAAAAAAGAAACAAAAACAACCTCTAATGAATAACAAAAAAAAAAAAGAAAGAGAGGGTGTGAGATAGCACAAGTGGTCTGTAATTCCCCAGACACACACACAGGGGGCTCTGACTTTTCTTATGTTCTGTATTTACAAAAGTGGCTTTATCTTCAGCCACATTCACGCTCAGCATTTATCTTCAGTATTCCCTATTCACTGCTCAGATGTTACCCTCACCTTCTCCTGGTGATCCCGGTCCAAACCCCTCCACCGAGCTACCTGTGTCGCTAGCTTTACAGGTGCAGCAGACCAGATGCCTGGTCCAGCACTGGTTAAAGGAGGGCTTTCAGGAACACTCCTTCACATACCCTCCCTCTCAGCTCGGACCTGCCGGGTCAAGCATCTTTACTACACCCCCCCCCCCCCCACCCCATCCCGGATATCTTCCAGGGAAGTCACTTCTCTCCCCACTACAGTACTTCATCTGCGAGCAGGCAAGCCCCAATGACATCGAAGGCCTCCCAGGCCGTGGAGCAAAATCCGGAAAGGCAGTTCAGGCGAGGCCCCAGCTTCGGTGCGGCCTCCAGAGAAAGGTGAGAGGCCTCCCGTGGCTCCAGCTACGGGAGGAATCGTAACACTTATGGCCTGGATTGGCCTCTGTTGGAAACAGGATGCTGGGCTTGATGGACCCTTGGTCTGACCCAGTATGGCATGTTCTTATGTTCTTAAGTATCAGTAATAAGGACCAATCAGGAACAGCCTTGCCGATGGTGGGGAGGGAGCTCTGGCCAGGCTGTTGTGGGTGCACAGCCACTTCTCCTGGGCGCCCGATGCAGAGCGCTAGGGACGCACAAATTACCCACTGCGCGTCCCTTTCAGCGCGACAGCTCATTTGCCTACTGCATCTAGCGCCCAGGAAAGTTTGGACACATGTTTTTTTTACACACTGATATTGCATCGGCCTGCCTTTGCTGGAAGCCTGTATCATACTCCCATGAGCAGAGGCAGGGCCGGTGCAAGGCTCTCAAGCACCACACAGAGTGCCCCCCCTCCACCGTCTCTCTCTCTTCCCGATGCTGCTCACTTCCAACGTGCGCATCTCATTGCCATTCCTATACCGGGATGGCGTGATGTCAGCAAGGGGGAACGCCCCCGAGGTTCGCGCCAAGATTGGAATAAAGATGTGGGTGACGCACTAGTAGGTACCTGGGAGAAGCATGGTGGGAGGCTGCACCATAGCCGTTCCGGGGACACCGGAGAGGTCGGCTTGAAGACGCGGCGGTAGCCATCTTTCCTAGGTAAGCGGGAGGAGCCGTGAATAAGGTGGGGCAAACGGGGCGAAGCCGTCTAGCACCGACGGACGCAACAGGGATCCAATTAACCTCCCTTTCACAATTCTCTAGCTAACATCTGGACACTCTTTCCAATCCTGCAAGCTGAGGCACTTGTAAGAGCAAATTATTCATCTCTCCCTACGGCTATTTCTCTAATCCCCGAGTATGGAGTTCACCATTAGACATTTTTTTTGCTTTTCGTTTGGGGACTTTACTTTTATTTCTATTCCAGTTGCCCCCAGATGTTGCTTCTGCACCACAAGTGTGCGATCACATTTTTGTCGAGGTAATGGCAAGAAAGTTTTTGAGGTGAATCATGTATGAGGGACACATGGCTGCTACAAAGGGGAGTGACAACCTTGAGAAGATGTTGTGTGCTGTTTGCGCGACCTCGGGGCAAGTCCCTTTTAAACTTAACCCCATACTTCAGTTTACCCAGCAGCAGTTGTGCAATAGTCATAGCAGCACAGGAGTCGATGAGATACGGACCTCTTTTCCTAGGCGGTTTGCCAAGTGGCACACTAGAAATGCTAATCGCTCACTAGTCAGCACCATCCTGTATCTGTTCCAAGCAGATCTGAATTCTATCACTGCTACCATGTCAAGTGGTAGGAGATCCCCGGCATCCAGCACCCTTTCCGTAGCGCTGATTCATTACAGCCAATGTGTGCGGTCATCCGCTCTGGAGCTGACTGTACCTCTACACAGCATTATCATCATGTACAGATAGTGGTCCTTACGAAAATGCAATTTCCAAGTATTACTGCCTTCATGTACAGTGAAGATACCATAGGAGGAAATTGGAAAGCTGCTACGCTAAGGTGCTGGGAACTTGAAACAGTATGGTAACGAGAAATAATGAGCCCCTGAAGATGCTAATTCCTGCCCCCAAACTCCGCCATGCGCGTCTTTCATCTTTTATTGTCGAGAGAGAATGCACCGTAGTGGGTTTCTCCTTTGGGACCCACTCCCCTGACAGCTTGCCTTTCTGCAGATAATTATGGGTAGAAATAGAAATGCCAGTTTTATTTATTTTTTCATCAATCTGATAAGTAAAGTTTCCAAATAAGTTTTGAGCAAGCTTAAAAATGTGCAACAGTCGGGAGGGGGGGGGTTGCTATTCCACCGTCGACTAAGATGAAGCTAAGTCACGGACTCCTTACCCCTTACTGCTGAATCCTTTGCCTAATTCAGCTATCTGCATGATTTTTGGACACCTCCATTTGCATTTTATTCTTCTTTTCTCCTTGATGGCGGCCAAGAAAAAACGGCCGCCTGAGGGACAGGGCTCGCCCGTCTCGTCTGTTCCAAGTTCCAAGGTCTCGTCTCATCTGTTCCAAGTTCCAAGACCCCGTCTCGTCTTTTCCAAGTTCCAAGACCCCGTCTCGTCTCGTCTGTTCCAAGTTCCAAGACCCCGTCTCGTCTCGTCTGTTCCAAGTTCCAAGACCCCGTCTCGTCTCGTCTGTTCCAAGTTCCAAGACCCCATCTCGTCTCATCTGTTCCAAGTTCTCGTCTCGTCTGTTTCAAGTTCCAAGGTCTCGTCTCGTCTGTTCCAAGTTCCAAGGTCTCGTCTCATCTGTTCCAAGTTCTCGTCTCGTCTGTTTCAAGTTCCAAGGTCTCGTCTCATCTGTTCCAAGTTCCAAGGTCTCGTCTCATCTGTTCCAAGTTCTCATCTCGTCTGTTTCAAGTTCCAAGGTCTCGTCTCATCTGTTCCAAGTTCTCGTCTCGTCTGTTTCAAGTTCCAAGGTCTCGTCTCATCTGTTCCAAGTTCTCGTCTCGTCTGTTTCAAGTTCCAAGGTCTCGTCTCGTCTGTTCCAAGTTCTCGTCTCGTCTGTTTCAAGTTCCAAGGTCTCGTCTCGTCTGTTCCAAGTTCTCATCTCGTCTGTTTCAAGTTCCAAGGTCTCGTCTCGTCTGTTCCAAGTTCTCGTCTCGTCTGTTTCAAGTTCCAAGGTCTCGTCTCATCTGTTCCAAGTTCCAAGGTCTCGTCTCATCTGTTCCAAGTTCTCATCTCGTCTGTTTCAAGTTCCAAGGTCTCGTCTCGTCTGTTCCAAGTTCCAAGGTCTCGTCTGTTTCAAGTTCCAAGGTCTCGTCTCATCTGTTCCAAGTTCCAAGACCTCGTCTCGTCTGTTCCAAGTTCCAAGGTCTCGTCTTGTCTGTTCCAAGGCCTTTAGCTAACCTGACCTCTGTCCGGCCTGCCGCCTCTGCTGCTCTCTGCGGCAGGTCCGAAAGGGCTGGGAACGGTCGGAGGACCGTTCAGAGACCACCCTAGCGTTGGTGGTCTTTCCGGGGTGTGCGGGTCCAGCAGAGGCTCCGGCCCTCCAGATTCCTCGTCTCTACCCAGAGGGACTAATCTCGCCGCAGGGGGGCACCCAAAGCCTGGGCATCCAACACGCATTTTTTAAGACAGGGAATTTAACTCCAGCTCTGGAGTTGGAGTAAAGTTAACTCGCAGTCAAGTTTTCATGAGAAACATTAAATATGGGCTTCTGTGTTGTGATAAATGTGTCCTCCTCCTCCTCCTTAGTATCATCCTGAATCTTGAATTTACTGCATGCAGTGGAGAAAAATATACAGCACGCTCAGCGATTTAATCAAAAAGAGGTGCACTTTTCTTACGATCGCACAATTTATTGCATCAGGGGCTCATTGCTATGGGTGTCAAAATTTCAGCATTGAGATCAGCGCCTCATCAAAATAACCATAAAGAAGTGTGATCAAAATGGAGGCTCCTATTGAGCGATCACTGCAATTGTGGTTGCCCGATGCAATAAACTGCTCTGAGCCCCAGAAATGCACCAGTCCATCCCTTAGCCTGCCTTTCTCTCCCCTGCCCTGATTTCCCTCTCACTTAAATACTGCAACGGGCGTCCAGGGGATGTGACTTGCAGACCAGGACCGAGATTCTGGCACAACGGGAGTCTCCCGCACATTACGTGCACTGCCCTGGAAGCCCCGTCGGGATAAGCTAGGGCCGCAATATACTTTCTCCTGCTGCTGGGGGCCGTCTGTCACAGGTAGGGGAGTACAAACCGGCAAGCCTTGCCTTTCCTGACAAATTCGGAGAGACCTGGATGCCACTGCAGAAAGAGGTCAGGACGCTGCACAGAATTTTAGGACTTCTGGAACTGCAAACCCCACCCCACCTCACCCAACCCTACCTCCCAGGAATGGGTAAACTTCGGCACCTATAGGACAGACTCGTCTTTGCTGACCCGCCCTATCTGGCGGCCATTTCTGGGGGGGGGAAAGCATCCTCTCGCTGGCCGAGGCTTTGTATGACATTAACTCTCAACCATGCACAAAAAAAAAAACAGAATTGGAGGGCAAATTAAGAACTAAAAGGGCCTATCCAGCCTGCCCCCTTTCCTTGGTAACCCTACATCCCTTCCTCCACCATTCCTTACCGTCGCGTTCACTAAATAAGGCTTCTCCCATCTCCATTTCTGTTTTTAATTTTGGGTCTGTGCCTGCTGGGAGCCGCAGGTGTAAAATGCACTTCATATCCAGGAAGATGGGATCCGTTTTGAAAGGGTTTTGCCAGAGAGCTAAGCTGGCCCCTTTGAAAAGTGAAACCAAACCCAGTGGCGAAACTTAAGGGACTAATTTCATTAAGAAGCTAAATTTAAGGGGCCACAGAGCTGGCAAGCCCTAGGGGGGTGGGGCGAGGGCGGGAGGGATAAGGTTAGGGAGCGGATGCTACATCAGCACTCGGGCTGCATAATAAACCCTAAGCAGCTATCCCTGCATCTGGGATGGGCCAAATCCAACCCTCCCTCTCTCCCCACCCATTCCCCGCCCCCCCTCCCTCCCATCCAATCTCTTTCCCTCCTCCTCCTGCTGGTATCCCCCTGCCCTCCCCTCCCCCCTGAGCCAGAAGGAGGACAAATGCTTTAGTGACTTCTGCCCTGCTTCTGGGGGGGGGGGGGGGGGTGCGGGTGTCAGACGTTCCTTTATTTAACGTTTATATTCCACCTTTCTTGACTTGTCAGCCAGATAACAGTCCCGTACAGAAATTATTTCCCTGTCATCAGAGGGCTTACAATCTAAGGGAGAAAGGCCCTGGTAAATGAGAACCTAAGCGGACCGATGCAATATTATCCGCGGAAAGCGGGCGCTGAGCTCTCTTAACGCACGCATGGCGCCCACAAGGGGGGGGGTGCCATGCAATACGCAAATTAGGGGGTCGCGCTAGCAAGGAGGCGCTAGGGTCGCTTGCGTGGCAGAGATTTTTTTTTTCTTTTAAAAAAGTACAGAAAAGCTGGATTTTTTTTCTGCTTTTCTGCACTTTTCTTCAGCGAGCTGAGCGATGAATGTGCGTCTGAGACGCACATTTATTTTTTTGCATTTGGAGTGAATGAGTAATAGCCTCCTTCACGTGCATTTGCATGTGATGAGCGCTATCCCGTTCGCTCCGCGTCGGACGCGCCAAGGCCGAAGAGCGGGTGGGGTCGCGGCCATGAATAACAGCGGAAAGAGAGGAGGAGCGGGGAGAGAGAGAGAGAGGCAGCAGCCTGGGCTGGCTGCCAACCTGGACGTAGCGGCGGGAGCACGGTGTACAGCTCCTGTCAGCTCCGTCCCACCGGCTCTCCCGACTCAGCGTGGTTGTGGGACCCTCTACAGCACAGAGCCCGGCGCAATCACCCTGCCTCACCCTAAGCTGAGCCCTGAGCCCGTGTGCCTATCTTGGCTGACAATCAGCTGCCCAGATTTGCCCAGCTAAACTGAGTACTCTGTGCTCTTTTCCAAACTCGATCCAAAATAGTGAGCTGTAGATACGGATCAATCCAGCCTGCCCAGTTATTCTTGTGCACAGTGCTAAGGATGTTAAATCTGGCTATTATAGGCTTCTCAGGAAAGATGATTCCCCATCGCTGGCAGAGGCTGTCAAGCCTTCCTAGTTTAGATTACCGCAATGCATCGGGCGTTGGTTTGCCTGCCCACGCATTGCAGCTGCCGCACAGTTCTACCACCAGCTTCTTACCGGCCTTAAGAAGAGGGCAAATGTGTCACCAACTCTTTGTAATCTGCATTGGCCACCAGCTGAAATGAGAGTTCGTTACAAGGGAGCCTGTCTGGTCTTCAAAAGCTTATGTACGGAAAATGTACCCTGGCTCAAGTCAATGCTCCATGCATACAATCCCTCAAGAGCGCCGAGGTCTTCACAAAGACGTTTGCTGGAGGTCCCGTCAATGTGTAGAGTACGTCCAGTGACTGCTCCCCAACTCTGGGACACTCCAGCAGAGGATTTGTGATTAACCAACTTGTACAAAATCTTTTACAAAGTAAGGTAGTTGAAACAGTGGAGATATCTACTTGTTAGTTCTCAGATTCTGTTACATACTTTTTGTATTTTTTTTTGTTGTATTTGTCTGTTTTAATTGTTTATCAATGTTCATTGTATAAGCCATTGCGAGCGGTAGTGATTGGGCAACATATAAATATTTTAGATAAATAAATAAAATAAGGATATGTCCCTGATATCACCCACAGCAGCTGGATTTATTGTACGCCACCATCCCGTACCCAAGTCAATTTCTGGTTCTCTTCCTCATGAGTTCTCTACTATTCTGAGTATTCAAGGCCCCATACTTAATCCAATAGCCAGCAGTCACTTCCTTCCCTGACCCGGTAATAATCTAACCAGTGATCAAAACCAATGTGGCTGCTGCCCGAATATCTGCCTCCTAGCTCCCTGTGGTCCATTCATATTTGGGGAGCTGTAGCCTGCTGGTACCAACCTGTCCCCACTCCCTACATACAGTGGCACCGAGACGGGCTTCAGTGCAGGTTGTACTACATTATACGGTTATTAGAAAAAACAGATTCCTGTGACGATACTGAAAATCAAAATCCACTTACAGGCAACAAAATAAATAATCCTACTGCAAGGGCTCCTCACGGCTGGGCCAGAGTGTTACCCTTATTATAATTCTTTACGTCTTCCTGCCAGATACAAGGTTGATAAAGTGTGGCAAATAACATCGCACACTGGTGATGTCACACACGATGGCACACACACATGATCTGATTGGTGGCTAGTGGTGAGGATGTCACAAATTACAGCATGCATCCAGGCTCTCATTGGTGCAGACCAGTGAAGATGTCATAAACGAGAGTGACCACGTGGCATCCAATTGGTGCAGACCACTGATGACATCATTCTTGCTGGATCTAATGGAGTCGCACAACAGCGGTGCCCTCTCATCCAGTATACACAGGATATAATTAAACCACAGCAGCAGAAATGTCACATATGCCTCGAACCATGTATGAACAATTTCAAGAAGAAATTGAAAATATGGTTGTTCAACCAAGCTTACCCAGAATAAAAAACCATCAATCCGCGCCAAAGTAGACCACATTAGGCCTACCCCTTTTTTCTCATATTGAGGAACTATGTTTGTTATACTCCATCTCCTTGTTTTGTTTTGGTTACCCTGTCTTTCTTAGCTGCTTGTTGTTACCCCCTCTCCCAGTTGTGAATCTCCCTGTTAAAATGTAATTTTCCAAACTTAACCTGTTTACTGTAAACCGACATGATGTCCACAACGAATGCCGGTATATAAAAATGTTTAAATAAATAAATAAATAAATAAATAAATAAATAAATAGATGTGAAATTGCGTACAGGATCCAACTGGTCTGCTCCATTGTTACATATGGCACCGCTGTTGGAGCGAGCCACCGGACCACCCCAGCCCCCTGCAAGAGATCCCAGGCAGAAATGCTTACATGTTCTAGAAAGCAGGGTCCAATCTCACTCAGGTGAGGCTCCTCGTTGTTATATTGCTTCTCTAGGTCTCTGACAAAGCCCATCTGGAACCTGTAGATATCTTCAATGTTGCCGAATATGACTTTCAGCTGCTCATCGCTGAACATGTCCCGTCGCTTCCGACACTGCTTCAAATAACCCTGCACACAAAAAAAAAACAAGCAGGAGGGATCAGATCACCGAACCCGAGGAAGTGCACCGTTCCTCTGTAATACGCTGCCCACATGTGCATCCAGCTCCATCCCCACCGCAGGCTCAGCCTCTCACACTGACTGATATCAGGCCAAGACAGTTTCAGGGCCTCGTAAATCTACTTAAGCTATTCCTCTGCTGTGCTACATTTGACCTCGCTCGGCATTCTGTAATTTTTCTACACGCCTCTTCTCCTCCTTCCCTGGTTTAGCTGCAATAATCTATGCAGATTCGCAGAAATCAAAGCGGAAGGTGCCGGGAAGGGGATGGGGAGAGAGAGCAGGCAGCAGAGGCTCCAGAGAAAGCGGGCCAGAGCGGGGAGCCAGCTCAGGAAACTGCCCCTGGTCCAGAGCTCAGGAAATGAACCGCAGTGCACCGAGGAAAAGCAGGCAAAATTCAGCCCAACCCATCCGCCTCCATCAGATTAAGCTATAAAAATAGGGGACCCATAAGCCCATAAGGGGGAGAGTCAGCAGAGCACACCTAAGTTCCGTCAAAGTGGACTTACGCCCTCCCAAAACCGCCCTGTCGAAGTCACGCTGGCTGTTCGGTGCCCGGCAGTCTCTCCCGAAAGGAACTGGTGTGCACCCCCCTTCCCCGGGGGTACCCCCCATTCAATCCAGACGCAGGCCTGCGGTTACCGGGTGGGCACTTTTATAAAACTGTGCACAAAATCCAGTTTCGCATGCAGACGTCCGTGTGGAAAGGACCCCTCGCAAGAGCAAAGTGAAGGAAAGATGCGGGAAGTTAAAATAAAACCAGGCCCCTCTCCTTGCACTGCTCACAATATCTTGGGGGCTTTTTTGTTTTGTTTTGTTTTACTCTTATTATCAGACTCACGGATGTTTCACCCTTTCCCAAGTTTCAATTCTTTGCTGTTTCCTTCTAGTCTGCCTACGTGAACAAACCTGCGATATTATTATTATGAACAACTCTTAGACTGCATCTTTCAACGCTGAAATAAAAGGCCTCACTAGCAGAAAAAGGGGAAGCGATAAAAGCTCCGCAGAGTTTCTGGTGAGGCCTCCTCGCCTTGAGAAGTGCATTCAATTCTAGAGAGATCGTCATCTACACAAGGATACACTGGACCCAGGGAGAGGCAATGAAAAAACAGGAGGCCCGGGGAAAGGTGCACGGCCTGCACTGCAATCCCTGCACAGAGAGGACAGAGAGAGCTGCACGTGTGCTCTCTGGGAGCCCACGAGCCTGTGACTGGGTGTAGTGCACCCACCCTCCGCTCCCCACCACTACCACCACGCCGAGCCAGCGGGCAGGAGGAGGAGCGCAGTGGTGGAACTGGGGCCGCAGCCTCCTCCTTTCCTGCCCAGCACCCACCTTACCACGGCACCCAAGCAGCTTAAAGTGCGAATCAAGCTCCCAGCGGCACTCCCGCTGTTCTGCTCCCCCCCCCCCCCCCCCAGGCAGGAGCAGCAGGCAAAGGGGGAGGAGAGGGGGGGAGGGACTGGCAGGGAAGGAGGGGAGGTCAAGAACTGGCAGGGCAAGCGATTGAACTGGCAAAAAGGAAGATGAAGAGATAAGTGGCAAGGGGGATAACTGGGGGTGAGAGAAGGGCTGGGAGGTGAGGGGGGGAAGGGGGATAACTGGGGGTGAGAGAAGGGCTGGGAGGTGAGGGGGGGAAGGGGGATAACTGGGGGTGAGAGAGGGGCTGGGAGGTGAGGGGGGAAGGGGGATAACTGGGGGTGAGAGAAGGGCTGGGAGGGTGAGGGGGGGAAGGGGGATAACTGGGGGGGGAGAGAGGGGCTGGGAGGTGAGGGGGGAAGGGGGATAACTGGGGGTGAGAGAGGGGCTGGGAGGTGAGGGGGGGCAAGGGGGATAACTGGGGGTGAGAGAGGGGCTGGGAGGTGAGGGGGGCAAGAGGGATAACTGGGGGAGAGAGAGGGGCTGGGAGGTGAGGGGGGCAAGAGGGATAACTGGGGAGAGAGAGGGGCTGGGAGGTGAGGTGGGGCAAGGGGGATAACTGGGGTGAGAGAGGGGCTGGGAGATGAGGGGGGCAAGGGGGATAACTGGGGGTGAGAGAAGGGCTGGGAAGTGAGGGGGGAAGGGGGGATGGAAGAGGGGCTGGGAGATGAGGGGGGGCAAGGGGGATAACTGGGGTGAGAGAGGGGCTGGGAGATAAGGGGGCAAGGGGGATAACTGGGGGTGAGAGAGGGGCTGGGAGCTGAGGGGGGCAAGGGGGATAACTGGGGGTGAGAGAGGGGCTGGGAGGTGAGGGGGGCAAGGGGGATAACTGGGGTGAGAGAGGGGCTGGGAGATGAGGGGGGCAAGGGGGATAACTGGGGGTGAGAGAGGGGCTGGGAGATGAGGGGGCAAGGGGGATAACTGGGGGTGAGAGAGGGGCTGGGAGCTGAGGAGGGCAAGGGGGATAACTGGGGGTGAGAGAGGGGCTGGGAGGTGAGGGGGGGCAAGGGGGATAACTGGGGGTGAGAGAGGGGCTGGGAGCTGAGGGGGGCAAGGGGGATAACTGGGGGTGAGAGAGGGGCTGGGAGGTGAGGGGGGGCAAGGGGGATAACTGGGGGTGAGAGAGGGGCTGGGAAGTGAGGGGGGAAGGGGGATGACTGGGGATGAAAGAGGGGCTGGGAGATGAGGGGGGGCAAGGGGGATAACTGGGGTGAGAGAGGGGCTGGGAGATGAGGGGGCAAGGGGGATAACTGGGGGTGAGAGAGGGGCTGGGAGCTGAGGGGGGCAAGGGGGATAACTGGGGGTGAGAGAGGGGCTGGGAGGTGAGGGGGGCAAGGGGGATAACTGGGGGTGAGAGAGGGGCTGGGAGGTGAGGTGGGGCAAGGGGGATAACTGGGATGAGAGAGGGGCTGGGAGATGAGGGGGGGCAAAGGGGGATAACTGGGGGTGAGAGAGGGGCTGGGAAGTGAGGGGGGAAGCGAAGGGGGGAAGGGGATGACTGGGGATGAAAGAGGGGCTGGGAGATGAGGGGGGGCAAGGGGGATAACTGGGGTGAGAGAGGGCTGGGAGATGAGGGGGCAAGGGGGATAACTGGGGGTGAGAGAGGGGCTGGGAGCTGAGGGGGCAAGGGAGATAACTGGGGGTGAGAGAGGGGCTGGGAGGTGAGGGGGGGCAAGGGGGATAACTGGGGGTGAGAGAGGGGCTGGGAGCTGAGGGGGGCAAGGGGGATAACTGGGGGTGAGAGAGGGGCTGGGAGGTGAGGGGGCAAGGGGGATAACTGGGGTGAGAGAGGGGCTGGGAGATGAGGGGGGGCAAGGGGGATAACTGGGGGTGAGAGAGGGGCTGGGAGTGAGGGGGGAAGGGGGATGACTGGGGATGAAAGAGGGGCTGGGAGATGAGGGGGGGCAAGGGGGATAACTGGGGTGAGAGAGGGGCTGGGAGATGAGGGGGCAAGGGGGATAACTGGGGGTGAGAGAGGGGCTGGGAGCTGAGGGGGGCAAGGGGGATAACTGGGGGGTGAGAGAGGGGCTGGGAGCTGAGGGGGGCAAGGGGGATAACTGGGGGGTGAGAGAGGGGCTGGGAAGTGAGGGGGCAAGGGGGATAACTGGGGGTGGGAGAGGGGCTGGGAGATAGGGGGGCAAGGGGGATAACTGGGGGTGAGAGAGGGGCTGGGAGCTGAGGGGGGCAAGGGGGATAACTGGGGGTGAGAGAGGGGCTGGGAGATGAGGGGGGGGAAAGGGGGATAACTGGGGGTGAGAGAGGGGCTGGGTGGTGAGGGGGCAAGGGGGATAACTGGGGGTGAGAGAGGGGCTGGGAGATGAGGGGGGCAAGGGGGATAACTGGGGGTGAGAGGGGGCTGGGAGCTGAGGGGGGCAAGGGGGATAACTGGGGGTGAGAGAGGAGCTGGGAGGTGAGGGGGGGCAAGGGGGATAACTGGATGTGATAGAGGGGCTGGGAAGTAAGGGGGGAAGGGGGATGACTGGGGGTGAAAGGGGCTGGGAGATGAGGGGGGCAAGGGGGATAACTGGGGGTGAGAGAGGGGCTGGGAGATGAGGGGGGGCAAGGGGGATAATTGGGTGAGAGAGGGGCTGGGAGGTAAGGGGGGGCAAGGGGGATAACTGGGGGTGAGAGAGGGGCTGGGAGGTGAGGGGGGAAGGGGGATAACTGGGGGTGAGAGAGGGGCTGGGAGGTGAGGGGGGCAAGGGGAATGACTGGGGTGAAAGAGGGGCTGGGAGATGAGGGGGGGCAAGGGGGATAACTGGGGGTGAGAGAGGGGCTGGGAGGTGAGGGGGGCAAGGGGGGATGACTGGGGGTGAAAGAGGGGCTGGGAGATGAGGGGGGGCAAGGGGGATAATTGGGTGAGAGAGGGGCTGAGTGAGGGGCTGGGAGGTGAGGGGGGGGGGGGAAGACAGGGGTTTTTTTTTTTTCATTCTGGAAAGAAAGCTCCTTCAGTTCTGGGTGGAGCTCCTTGATATAAAGTTTGACACTCATCGTACGATGCAGAAATGCCAGAGAATTAAAGAAACGGTGCTGCCGGATTTCCCGTTTCTGAACATTTGGATTTCCGCCTCCCAGCGAGCTGCTCTCAGAGCGGATGGATCCTGGAACTCCGGCTACATTAGGACCACAGAGAGAGAGGGGAGTGGGGCTGCAGAGACCGCCAGGGTCAGGCCGGCCCGGGAGAGGCACCAAAGGACGGAGCAGGCAGCGGCAGGTGCCAGGCTGGGGGGGGGGGGGGGGGGGGGATCGGGTGCTTCTCTTCCAGGGACCCGGTCTAGGCTTCCTGGTTTGTTCCTTCCTCCCACCTACCACGTGAATCTTATTCCCCGGGAACTAAAATCTACTCTGCAGAAATAAAAGGAATTCAGACTGCCAAGGCTTTTCCAAAATCTGCCCTCATGACCCCACGTCCAGATGGGTTTTCCCAAGATGTGCAGGAGATAAACTTGCACCCACACTGCAGATGCAGGGTCTGCAGATTTAGCTCAGGCCCAGTCACTGGATCTGCTGCAACACTGCTTGGGGAGGGGGGTGGCAGGTTTGGGAAGCCCCTGGCTCTGATCATTAGGATTTCAGGTCCTTTCTACTTTTAGCTCCTGCGGCCTCTGACAACAGATTACAAAGTCCGGGCCGTCTTATTTCCCGCATGGTTTCAGATTTTTAAATATGCAGGGCTCTTCTTGCCCAGAGCCTGAAAGACCTGGAACAACCTTAGAGATACGGAGAGGGGAAAGGGTTACCTGTTTTTCCTAATTTCACTGGGAAGAATGCAGAAAGGAAGAACTGCCTGCCTGTTAATTCCCTAGCAGTCTCTGAAAGAACGGGAATCCCGAGGTCAAACTGAACCCGAGTTTCTCTCTCATGGGGCAGGTGGCTCTTCCAGAGCTGCAGGCCTGCTCCCACTGCCGTGTAAATGGCATCAATCGTGATCATACCGGGACTGGCTTGATGTGACCCAGTACTGCCCTAAGAGGGAGATCCACGTCCCGGCTGAGGGAGGGTCGCAGCCCCTGGCAGGGAGGGAATCCAGACTGGCACTTAGCACTAGCACAATGCAGACGTGCACCATCGGGGGCTCTCCGAAGGAGCATGGAAAGAGCCTCATTTCTGATGGCCAGTGTAGAGAGGCTGGCAGCAGCCCCCCCCAAAAAAGGGCTAGCAGAGCTGGGAGTGCAAAAGTGGGCTATTAAAGGCCATTCAGGATTTCACAGCCCACCCCTCCGGGGCCACAGAACATGTCCCCAGAGGATGCCCCTCCTCCTTCTGCCAACCCGCATGGGTCCAGGTGAGACGTCCTCTTCTGGGGGGGGGGGGGGCCACGTGGGCTCTGCTTCTGCAGCTGCACCCAGAATTCTCCAGCGTTTGCCCAGAGACCTTTTTGAATTGCGGACCCTCCGGGTCCAATCCAGAGGGTTGCCAGGTGTGGAGACTCTTGTGTAGGGGGGGTGGGGGGTGAGCAAAACCTCTTCCTCTAAATCCATTTATGTGCTTCTAGCAACCCCTCAGGGAGGGGGGTGCACACTTCCCAGCCTTGCTGAGCACTGGACTGCTCAGTGCAGGGTAGGGGGACATTGGTTCTGTGAGTTGGGGGCAGGAATGCACCTGCAGGGGCCAATAAAGAGCTTCACCCATAATGAGTCCACTCCAGGCTCCTAAACAGAGTTTACTGAAACCATAATCAAAGTTCCTGCAGATACAGAACAAAAAAAAAAATCACAATGCAAAATAAAAAAATATATCAGAAGCAGCTCACAGCCCTTTCAAATCTCCCCATCACTTGTGCGGACACGGTCCTCGTTTGTTTTTATTTTAAAATTTCGCAAAGTCCATAATTCACGTTACGTGCGGGTCACAACTGCGCGTCCGTGAAACGTAATTCCTACGCTGCTTACATCTTCTCAGCAGCCCGCACTTTCCCCGTAACAGCCTTTTACTACTGGCTTACAGTCCCAGCAAAAAGGTTAGCAGCCTCTTTCTCGGGATCCCTCAACGTATTCGCTGCCGGGCTCAAGTCCAGAACCTTCCCACCAGCGTCCGACTGGTTTTGAAGTTCTTGCCGCTTTCCGGAAAGAAAAAAATCACCCTTCTCTTCCGCGGACGAAAAAACTGGAACTCGGGCTCCCCTGCCGCCCCCCTTCCTTGGCTTCCCCAGAACCCAGAGATCTCCCGCAACAGCAAGCAAAACCCCTCCTCCGACTCGAGCTCTTATTCATGCTCTTATCCCATCGCCGGAACCCAGCACCAGGCGAGTGGCAGGCGCTCAAAAACCAGCTCTATCATTCTATCAAATTCTGTTTATTTCCCCCCAGGTTATCCTTCTCCTCCCTTGCAGGTCTTGTCCACTGAAATGTACTTTAGTTGCTTGGGGATTAGGTGCAACCCTTTTCTAAATGATCTCCTAAGCAGGGAGAATGCAGCCGCAGCTTCACAGTCGATTTCCACACAGCAGTAACCCGGACTTCGCGAGAGCAATTCCGGTTAGCAACACGGGGCTGGGACTATGGGGTGCAGGAACAAGGGGGGGGGGAGAAACCAGCCGCAAAAGGGGACTCGGTCACGTCGAGATGCTTTAGAAAACAGGCGAGATTTATTTCATTGTCCCCCCACTGAATGAATCAGGGAGAGGTGAACCTGTCCAGGTAGTGCCTGAGAAGGGAGTCGGTATGATCCAACAGACTTACTCCTGAGATTTTATCAGGTAAAAGAGGGGGGGAAAGCAGATCGCCACATGGCACAGGACAGAGTAACGGACTGATTTCTATCAGCAGGAGCGGCCCCGAAGATAACCGCCAGGGCCTGGAGTGCTGCTGCAAGTCCCCCTCAAAACAAAAAAAATCTGTGAGGCTCTGGCTTCTGCGCCTTTTTACAGTGTAAGGACTGGAGAGAGATTTCCTTTAAATCACGGTCGACAGGTACCTGAGTTAATCTTCTTACAGTGGACAATTGTCAGACTATTCACCTTGTCTATGGGTCCAAATCTTGTGCCTAATTTTCAAAGGACAAAGCGCATGCATGAAAACCCTCTTTGTGGGAATTTTGCACTCCTGAGCAGTTTTCAGACTTTTGCAGGTGCTCTTTCCAGCAGGTAAAATTCGTATGGAACGTGACACGTGTGGGTTCGAAAATGCAAAGGATGTCTTGTTCCTTTCTGAGCCAGTCAAGGGAGTCTGGCAAACCTCCAGACAAAGCCGTAACCAAACCATCATCGGGATGGGAGGACCCTGGCTTGGCAAAATCCAGAGGAAGACAACTCTCCCTGAGCGTCCAAACAGTGCTGACACAGATTAGAAGCCATTTGGAGCTGAGAAGCCCAGATATGACAGGTAACACAGAGAGAAAGGCGCTTAGGTTTCCTGCTCATAGTGGTGGTGAATGTGTGTCCTAGTGGCTCACGCTCAAAATGTTATGTGCACAAAAATGAGGCCGCACCCAAAAAATAAGCGCCGCTCAATCCACACACACACAACTCGTGTGCGGAGACCTGCGCGTATCACCAGTTTTAAAAAGTTGTGCGCTCAAAAGGCGCGCCCAAAACTGAGTGCACAGCATGTGTGCAGAGGCGCTCAACCCGCCAGGCTGCCCAGTTCCCCTAACCCCAACGGGAGCGGGAACGACATCGGAATGACGTGCCAAAGACGGAGACCGGAGGAAATCCTAAAACCCTCCGTTTCAGAAGGTAAAAACATCTTCCTTTTTTTTTTTTTTTTTTTTTAAACTTACCTGAGCTCAGCGCTTATCGGCTGAGTACAGAGACAGTCTCCGGCTGCAGGGGAAGAGGGCATCTGCTGTCACTGCCTCCGCACCCGCTGCCTTTCAGCTGTACAATCAGCTAAGTCCATGCTGGGAAACCCAGCTACCAGAGCAAGGCACACATCTGAGGGACCGCGGAAATCAACCTCAGGGATGGACCACTTGGTATCACTGCAGGAGAGTGGGGCTTTTCCTCCTTCCAAAATCTGAAGCAATCCCCAAAGGGAGATGCACGTCCACCATCTGCTGGAGACGGAGCATACTGGCAGGCTTGGGTCACTGCAGGAGTTTATATATATATATTGACATGTCAGCTTGCGCCGTCTCCATCTGCTGGCAGGGGAGCGTAACCCACTGGCCCTGAGTCCATCTGTCTACACACTAGGAAACAAATGTTTTCTGTGCATAAAAGACGAGCAGAAAACATGATTTTTGCTTATTTTGTGCACAGAAAATAAGATTTATGTGCACAGCAATGCTTTCAGTGCAGGGAACATTGGTTTTTTTGTGTACATAAAGCATATTTCTGCACAGACTTTGTGTGCACAAGTCATGTTTTCTGTGCATAAAATCCAAATTACAGGTCCCAGCATCAGAACTCTTGCTCCTGTCCACGCACTGACCCCCAGTGCAGGAAACTTTACTCCATGTCAGACCAGGAGGAAAATTTCTAGCGCATGTCTCTGCATCGGAGGATAACAGTTAATGCTTTCATTAACCAGGGGTCTCTATGCAGGATGCTAAGCAGCACACAGTTTGTTTGGGTTTTGTTTTGTTTTTTTGCGCAGAACACCTTGCTGCGTCGGGAGTAGCTTTTGTGCACAACCAAGGGCCCCGATGATTTCACCATTTCTGACCTCCCCCCTTCTTGCCAGTCACCCGCTGCGGTGCGAGGAGAGTAAATCTTAAAGTTTCGGCAGAGTGCAAACTTGACAAAGGCAAATTTACAGAAGAGAATCCAGTTCTACGGGATGTGCGACTGGGGAGAGCAGAGCTGCCGCGTGCCTGAGCACGGGGGCCCGCCAGGCGGCCGCGGGTCAGAGTGCGATCGAGGGGCACTGTCTAATTACCCTGCCATTATCCTGCTCTCAATCCACAGGACCGCAAATGCCAGCAGCACAACCTGCCCAGACTCGGAAAGCCGCTGCCGTTAGTGGTCGCATTGTTCTGGAAACACATTTAACGCTAAAGCCAGCAGCAGCAAGAGCAAATTGTTCACCGTCTCAGCCTTCCCTGGCTCCGCAAACTCTTCCTTTGGCTTTCTGTCAGAATCTCGGTTCCTTTGTCTTTTCTGGGTCCTAACATAGGTTGCAGACGCTGCACCATGGCTCCCGGATTCCCCGGTGAACGGCGGGCATCGCTTTGGCCAGCGGCTGCTCCGCTGTCTGGCTGGGCCTGGGCTGGAAGGGTGGGGGCACAGCTGCACTGACAGATACCATCAGGACCTGGGGCAAGAACAACAAGCACACAAACTGGGGAGCTGGGGGCTGGGCGTTACGCTCCAGGTGAACACACTAAGCAAGCAATCACCTGCTAACCTCATTATACCTGCCCAGGTGCGTTAAAGGCAATGAAGGAAACTGAACTCTGGCATTATCTACTGCCACAGAATTCTGACTCTTCAGCTTTAACTTCCAAAGGGTTTCTGCATTTTCTCTGGCTCACTGCACACAATTACTTCGATGCGAGGAGTTTATAGAAGGCTCAACTGGGTGGACTATTTCCTTTCTTCAAATGTCGTAAGGAAGTTAAGCATAATAAGGAAATAAAGGAAAATGTTTTATTATTCAGTGAAAATATCCATGGTACCCACAGCGTGCCCAGTGGGTGGCACTATGTCACCTTGCCCACAGCGTGCCCAGTACATGGCACTATGCCACCTCACTCACAGCATGCCCAGTGCGTGGCACTATGCCACCTCACAGCATGCCCAGTGCGTGGCACTATGCCACCTCGCCCACAGCGTGCACAATGCGTGGCACTATGACACCCTGTACAGAGAGTGCCGCTATGATCAGCTTCTCCTGGAACCTTGTGGAGTACAGTAAGGGGGTCTGTAGGTCCTGGAACCAGGGGGTCTGTAGGTCATGTAGTCAGGTACCACAAGATACTTTCTCCATGTGTACTGATGGCATGGAGCTTCTTTATGGGATCCTGTAAGTTTCCCTATGCATTTTTCCTACAGCATTCTGTCCCTTTCACAGGCACTGAAGTAGGTGAAACTCAGGAGCAATAGCAATGGGTTAATTAAGAAGAAAAGGATGTCCTTTATTCATTAACTACAAACAATGCAACTGCATGAATAATAAATGATGGCTCATAGATCGTCCTTCCTATGTAAGAGCTTTCTTTATTATGTTTGTTTAAGAAGAGATTGATTGGACAGTACTATCTCTAGGAAGTGTGTGTGCAGGCTTCAGTGCGGTTGTCTTTTCTGGCAAGCTAAGTACCAGAAGGCATTGAATTTCTCTTGTCTGTCATTTATCTGTGTGGAGGTCTTTTACCATATCTTCATTAACTTTTCCCTAAAAAGCCCAGTCAAGAACAGGTTTTATTTTGATTGACAAGTGGTATTTTAACTTTTCAGTCTGCTCTACAATCCAAAATCAGACATCCCATGTGTCTTATTTTAATTCCGCAGAATGCCTCTAGTAAAAATGTAACCATTTGTAACCAAGACTAAACCATATCCCACACAAGCAACAGTAACAAATGAGTTACTTTTCATGTATAAAGGAACATTTTTTTGCACAGATGGGACTGCATTTTTTAGCCACATGGAGCAAAGTTACACAAGAGAATTTGGTCAAAAAGCTCGGATCTGTTATTTATTTAGTTGATTTTTATTCTCCTTTTCCGCACTTCAGGTGCTGTAAATATTTGCCAGGTGTCTTTACTTCTGCTAGGGACCAGGTGTAAGTTTTAGAAAGATAAAAATAGCGAGATCCGAGGGGGTTTAAAGGGTCTGGGCCATGTGGGGGGGATGCAGGCTATCTAATTTGGGGGATGGCAGGACCTAGCTGTTGCGAATGCGGGAGGGCGGTCGCTTGCTCGGGAGAGTGAGGCCACAGCACAACGCGTGGGCAAAGCTCTGGGGGGGGGGGGGGGTGCCGTGGATAGGTGAGGCATATCCAAGCCATGGGCTGGACAGGCTTGAAGACTTGAAACACTCAGACCTCCACTAAACCTGAATGCACAGCGATGAGAACCAGCAACGCAATGCAGGTCCCTGGGGTAGCCCTCCGGCCACTCGAAAGCCCTTTTGGACCTGCTGCATAGGAACAGCGTGTGTGTGTGTATCAGGACAGATAGAGGTCAAGGACGGAAGATGACTCTGAAACAAGGACATGGCATGATGAAGGCGCTGGAGGAGATGAAGGCACTAGAGACTTGGACGAGATGAAGATTCAGAAACTGATTTGATACAGGTTCAGTTTCAAGATTCAAACTCAGATTAAAGTCAGGAATCAGTCTCAGAGCGGATAGAGCCCTGCACCGTAGTGTGCCCTACACAGCCCTCGGGCTGGTCATGGACCACGCCGAATGCGAGGCAGACTCCAAGCTTGGAACATGTTGAAGACTTGGTACTGGAACATGACGAAGACTCACAACAGTCCTGCACCAATGTGCACCCTACATAGCCCGTGGGCTGGTAGCAGACCATGCTAATATGAAGCAGACTCTGGACTTGACTTTTGGACATGGACAGATGCTAGAACAAGGCAGTCCGAAGACCAGGAACAGAATTCAAGAATTCAGGAAGGACGTGCTCAAGAACAGGATTCAAGGATTCATGATTCAGGAACTCAGAACCAGAAAGGGACCTCAACTTGATCAGCAAACTTGAAGGCAGGCCTTTGTGCCATGAAGTACCCTACTCAACCCATGGACTGGTCGCAGACCACGACAGTGGCACACCTGGAAGAGTGGACAAGGAGAAGACCTGGAAGCAGGATGAGGAGACGAAGACTGGAATATCAGGGCAAGGACTAGAACATCAGGATGCCAGAACAAGCTGAAGACACAAGGACCGTTGAGAGACCAGGATGAGGAGCGAAGAACATAGAGGAGCTCCCACTAAAAACAAGAGACCTTGAAGAAGCAAAGCTGGAACTCCGAAGACTCCTGGAATGAAGAGCTGAACTGACAAATCCAGGAGCAAGCAGCTCCTTGGGAAAGCCCCAAGGAACTGGCAGAAAACCCTTTTATAGGGCTGAGTGACGAGGTGAAGATGTCATCAACAAGGACCATGGGGCTTTTCCTGCCACGAGCCCTTTAAACCCAGAACAGAGGTGCGCGCGCATCTATGCAGAAGCAGATGTCAGGGCAGGAGCGGCAGTGTCGGCGGCATCCCTGCCGCAAAGATGGCTGGAGGCATCGGTGGCAGTAGCAGCACTCAGCTGTGAAGACAGTACTGGGGTCGGCAGCACCCGGACACAAAGAAGCACAGCAGTGGCTCCCCAGCCACAAGGAAGGAAACGCCGGCAGCACACGGGTCACGATGATGAGGTCGGCGATGGCGTCCGGGCTGCAAGGAGCTGATGGCGGTGGCGGCAGCCCTGCTGCAAGGGAGGTAGCGTCGGCAGCACCTGGGCTTGGTGAGTGAAGCCACTCACAGGCCTGCCCAACGAGCGAGTGCAACATTAGCTGGTAAGTGGCAAAATGGAGATCGAACAGGTAAAACTGGCCATAGCCTGGGCACACGCCCCTTTTAAAATTCCCCCATTTAAACAGTAGGATCAGGATGTGAGTGCCCATGAAAGCACCCACTTAAAATTGGGCACCCATGGGTGCACAGTCAGCCTACTTTATAACATACACACATGTGTGCATGTATGTTGTAAAATCACTGCATCTCTGGGTGTCTATCAACACTCATGCAGCGCCTGTTTGAAAGTTACCACCTTATAAATGTATATAAATATTGGGAAAAGAAAGGAGAAAGCATTGAGACCTGCGACGTAGGACAATTTACCAAGGTAATGAACAGCAATCACCCACAGGAACCTTTTGAAATCTGTTTGGTAGAATGACCAAAACCATGCCAGCACAATACTGTCAAAGCTCGCTGCCCTCAACCAATCAACCTACATAAATAATGTGGTTGACCGCAGACAGATTAAGTAACACCATGGCAACACACTTCCCTTTATTCAACCCGCTACAAAAGTCAACCAAGAAGCACAGTCAGTACTGTCTCAGTGCTAAGCAGTTCATGAAAACTAGACTGGCGGGAATCCCACAGATCGCCAGTTGTAAGAAAATCTATCATTTCTAAGGCCACAACTCTCTCGACAGTTCTACTTAGAAAAGGGAGACTGGAAATCGGGCAGAAACGATCAAGAACACTGGAATCCAATCCTGGCTTTTTCAGAAGATGTTTTACTACTGATCGTTAAAAAGAATCAGGTACCCCACCCTTCAAGAAGGTTGATTACTGAAGTAGGATAATCAAGCAACCCATCTTCTGCACCTTTTAAAAGGACAGAGGGACATGCATTCACATCACTCTTCATAGGTCCGACGGTCACTAAAATGTCCCTCAAAGGGGAACTCTCCACCAACCTAATGCTTGACCACATCTTCTTGACAATCTGCATTCCTGCCTCCCCTTCCTCAATATTTTTCCCAGCTTCCTAATTACCATGTACCTGCCTCCTTCCCATTCATCGCTAACTCATTTGCAAAAGCCACATTCGCTGTGGCAATTTTTCATGTTAAAAAAAAAAAACAAAACAAAAAACTCTACAAACTGGTCACAAAGTTCAGAGGAAAACTCTGCCCATTACTGGGCTGCCTGGAAAGGCCATCGAGGACGTGGAACAGCTCTTTCGATTCCCCCCCAAGACTCTCGTTCTCAGAAAACCACATCTTCTTTGCCTGTTAATAAGCTTGTGAATGCCTGGCTGTGTGCTTATTGCATTCCCTGCCAGCTTCCAATGTCCTAGATTTACGCCTGCAACCACTTTTCATTTCCCTACTCTCTCCTTTCCACAGGGGCCTTTGAGCACTGCCCAGGCACCGAGGCAACAGAGGAGAGTGGGAGGATGTTAAAATGAAGGCACCGGCAAAAATGGAGATGAAGCAGGCTTATATGGAGGAGCATCCATTATTTAGCTGTAGTGTGTAACAAAGCAACGGAGGCAGCAGGCAAATCATTCAGCAGAGGAAAACAATTTCTCAGAGAGAGAGAGAGGGGCGGGCAGAGAAAGAGAGGTGAGGGGTGCGCTCTGTGTGCCGCATGTTTGCTCGTGGAAGGCTGGTCCTTCAGCGTCGCTGAGCAAGCTCCCATTAGTGACTCTTCTGTCCAGCAGAGTGTGTGATGAGCATGGGAGTAACACTATCGCGCCTCCATAGCTTTTCCAGTCAATTTGCTCCGCTTCCAGAAAACAATGTCTGCATTATTAAGCTCCATTCTCCGGGACAGTCGCCGCTTTCCAAGCAAACAGATGTCAGAAAATGGACTGCTCGCTGGCAAGCTGAGAAAGCTGTCAAGCTGTCCATTTTTTAAGTGGCTTTCCTTGTAATCCCAGCGGTACGACAGAAAGTTTGCAGGGCACCCGCCATGGACTTAAGTGCCGTATTTCTCAAGATTGAACGAGAGCCTCTTGCTCTGCACGTGGGAGCATCCAGGGATGCGACGCCCCCCTCTGCTTTCTGGTGCACAGAAATGTAGGAAGAGGTGAAGCAGAAGAGGTAGTTCCCACCCGGGGGAACTGAAGAAGAAACTGATATGAATGCAGATAGATATTCGTAAACATATTTAACAAAGCGCTCCTCTTGGTGTGCAGAAGAAACATTTAAGGCAATGATAAAATCCTTTCCCAGGGCTTCACGCATGCCACAGGCAAAATGCCCGACCAGTGGAAGAAGAGTGAGGGAGAGTGCTCTGTTGCTCTTCTCATGGCCGAGATGCCGTCAGTGGATAGAACCAGCTCATAAGCAAAACAGCCGAGAATGGCTCCATACATTTCTTTCTTTCAGAAGAGGGGAGAGGGTTCAAACAACTGGGAGGGATGGGTACAAAATATCATTCGTGACCACAACAGCTGGAAGAGATGGGGGGGTCATGGAAAAGTTACATGGCCAAAACAGCTGAGAGAGAAAAACACCATTCTGTGGTTACAAAACCGTACGGGGCCAGCAAGAAAACTCAGTTCATCCCAGAACAGCTACCCGAAAGCTGATGTAAAAGAGAAAAAAAAAAAAAAAAGAGGCTACAAAAATAAATCAAACGAGAGCCAGGAGAGGTCGGTAAGAAAGATTCTTTTTTTCATCAAACAGCTGAAAAAAAGGTGGCGAGAATCAGCGTGGGGGTGGGGGGAGTGAGCATGGAAGCGCATTTCAATGTCCAACAACTGGCAAAGAGGAGAGTCATCCTGCATTCAGCCAGCCCAGAGAAATTGTTGACCAGCATTCCTCTATGTTACACATCTGGTAAAGACAGATATACAGGATCAATCACGGGTCAAACTAGTATAAGGAATGGGTGGCTAGGAGAGGTTCATGGTGGGACAGAAGACTGCCTTACAATCTGTTGCGCCCGGTCGCAGACGGCTGCGCCCTCTATTGCTCACCTTTTTTCTGCCTGACTCAGTCCATGTTGGTAAGATGGCTGCCTCTGCTTCTCCACACCGAGCCCTCCGGTGTCCCCGGTCCGGCATGGGCGATTGTGTACGCCATCTTTCTCCAGGAGTCACCTAGGGCACACACGCAGCCCCGTCCTTTACGTGCGTCATGGCGGGAACCTTGGGGGCGTCCCCACCGCATGACGTCACTAGCTTGGGTATTTAAACTCCATTCACGATTCCGAATACGAGTTAGCAAGGAATCCTCCATGCTGATCTCTCCACGGTACCAGACGCTCCCGCTTTGTGTACTCTCGCTCCAGGATGGCTTAGGTACCCGCTCCACGGGGGCCTTGCCTCGCTCCTCTTTACCCTCTAGGGTTATCTGCTACCAACAAGAATGCCTAAAGTACCCGCTCCTCGGGGGCCTTGCCTCGCTCCTATCTACCCTTCGGGGTTGCCTACCTATTACCAGGACACCTACGGTACCCGCTCCTCAGGGGGCCTTGTTCGTCTGAGACGATCGCTCCTCGGTGCTCTCCTACTACAACTACCAGCATCAGAGGGAGTGCTGCTGCTTCAGCTCTGACTTGCATTGTCTCATCTCTCTCTCCATAGATCTTCAGCCTACCCCGCACCGAGGGCCTGGTGAGATTGTGGAACTGCCTTTTCCACCCTGCAACCTACAGATGGAACATTGCCATCTGGTGTCTCCTCTCCTAGTTGGAATCATCACTCGTTCCTCGGGTTATCATCTACATTGCAGTACAATAAAGCTATATCTCTGTGTCCATCTCTGCCTTGAGCTAGCCTATTGCTGCAGAGCCCTGTGGGAGGTGTCATCTCTTACAGTGACCAAGGGCCCATGCTTCAATGTCCAAAGTACAACATAGTCATTTCATTCAAGAGATAGATGTTTGGATTTGACTATTTCCTGTCTGCACAAGTTGGTATGACAAGCTTGCCAGGGCATGGGACATGGCCAAGGGGCAGCATTGATCATTTCCATGCAGAAAACTTGGATTTGATTCCTGATTTCTGCTCCTCAGTTACCAAGGGCTGGAGATGCTCCAGAGGCAGCACTCACAGTCATTAGGAGTGGTGGGGAGTGAGCCCCAGCCGTCATACAATGGTGAAACCTGGCGATCATACTCAGAGTGAACTGCACTGGGATCTGGAAGGGCCGTGGCTTGTGGCTGCTGGTTAAGAAATGCCACTACAATGGGTGGGCTGCTTGGAAGCGGGGGAAAGGGTTAAAAATGAGGAAAGTTCCCAGGTCGTTCGAAATGAAGGCTCATGGCAACGTCGTCCAAATGGAGGATTGTTCCAATTGAGCTGGAATCACGACAGAGTAAGGAAAAAATAAAGGTGACGTGATGGGGGGAGACATGAAGGCCAAATACTGGATTCAGAGGCTAAACAAGAAAAGTAATTTTAAAATTATAAGCTCATTAGTGTTTTTACATAATGTTTTAATTGTAAAAGAAAATTGGTTCTTACCTGCTAATTTTCGTCCCTGGAATACCACAGATCAGTCCAGACAAGTGGGTTTTGCCTCCCTCCCAGCAGATGGAGGCAGAGAATAAACATTTTTCAGGCACTGCTACTTAACAGAAAGTGCCACCTGCAGTCCCTTAGTATTGACCTCCAGCCAAGTCAAGATGTCTAAACTCAAACCAAGGATCTCTCCCTCTAAAGTGAGCTGAGGAACAAGTTGGAACTCCCAACCAAACTGACCCCTGAACTAGGTTAAAGAAAAGGAAATTTCGAGTCTCAAATAACTGAGAACTATGTACAATCTCATTCATAATTCTGCAGCACAAAACTTAAATTCTGCATCACCAGCAGCATCCAGAAACAGGAGAGGTCTTTTGACAAAATAATCATAATGGGATGGGAGTCTGGATTGATCTGTGGTATTCCAGGGACGAAAATTAGCAGGTAAGAACCAATTTTCCCTTTTCTGTTCATACCCCAGATCAGTCCAGACAAGTGGGATATACCCAAGCCCCTCTACACACTGCATGGGATCTCGAAGGACCTGCACACAGCACACTTTCACCAAAGGAGGCCTCCTCGGGGGCCCTGACATCCAAACGGTAATGTTTAGTAAAAGGGTGCAGAGGAGCAATTTGCTGCTTGACAAATCTCTTACGGAGACTCCAACTGACACTCTGCCCAGGAGGCTGCCTGTGCCCTAGTAGAATGTGCCCGCAATCCCTCAGTGATCGACCAACCTTTACAAATATAGGCTGAAACTATTGCCTTCTTTAACCAATGAGCAATCGTACTCTTAGTCACTTTGCAACCCTTCTTTGGCCCACTGAATAACATAAAGATTGTCTGAGGTCCGAAAACCATTCGTGACCTTGAGATATCTTAGGAGAACCCGAAGCACATCCAAAAGATGAAGTTCCCTTGCATGGGGAGAATCAGACGTGAGGTGAGAAAACCCCGGCAGCTCCACCGTCTGGCTAAGATGAAAAGCCAACACGAAGGAACAGCACGCAACGAAACACCATCACTGGAAAATCCCAAAAAAGGCTCTCTGCACGATAAGGCCTAGAGCTCCGAGATTCATCTCATTGAAGAAATCACCACCAAGAACACTGTCTTCAGGGTAAGATCTTTCAAAGAAGCCCTTCTCAAAGGGAGGTCCACACAGCACTTGAAAAACCAAATTAATATTCCAGGATGGACAAAGCCTATGGACTGGAGGACGTAAATGCTTTGCTCCCTTAAGGAAACATACTTCATCCAGATGAGATGCTAAAGGCCGTCCCTGCAACCTCCCCCTGAAACAACCCAAGGCTGCCACCTGGTCTCGGAGAGAATTATTGGCTAACCCCTTTGCCAAACCCTCTTGCAAAAAAGGCCAAGACTTGGGCAGCGTTCGCCTGCAAAGGATCAGCGTCATGGACCCCACACCAGAACTCAAACACTCTGCAAACTCTTATATGCACCAAAGAAGTAGAGGATCTTCTAGCCTGAAGAAGAGTAGTAATCACCGGCTCTGAACAACCCTTCAAGCGGAAACGCCACCTCTCAAAAGCCAGGCCACTAGACATTTCTGGTTTTGCTGTAGGAGGGGAGCCAGTGTTCCACTGGAGCTCCTGCTACTTTTATCCTATTTACACTCATCCTACCATAGAACGCGTTTAATTTTGGGACATGTCGCTCAGTAAAGATACTGGTAAGAGATCCTTGTTGTCGTTATGGGTGGATCAGTGCACAACGATTAAAGAAATACAGGGCTGCCAGGCCGGAGCAGGTCAGCGACTCCGCTTCTGAAGAGGAAATGGCTGATGTGCCCCACGAGGCTTGTGATGAGGTGGCCTCTATCTGTGCTTGGATGGAGGAATTTGCTGAAAAGATCTCTGCTAAGCTTGACAACCGTTTAGCTATCATAGTGGACAAAATGGCTCAACTTGTGGAGGCAGTGCAGTACAATTCTATTAAACTCAAAGAATATGATGGAAAAATGGAGGGACATGGAAATGGCCCTCACCATGGCTGGCGCTAAAATACACTGCCTGGCACGGCGTTATAATTCGGCTTTGGAAAAAATAGATAGGCTTGAAAACTGCTCACGCAGAGGAAATATTCGTATGCTCGGAGTCCCTGAGAAGGCAGAAGGAGCTGATGCAGGAAAATGCCGTCAGGGCAGCCCTGACGGCATTTTCATCCCAGGGAAAAAGATGACACATTTTATTCCCCCCAGGCAAGGGTCCTATAGCAGGACAGACTTTTTCTTATGCACTACAAATTTGCTCTCTAAACTGGATAGTAGTGACATTTGGTCCTGCACTATTTCTGACCATTACCCAGTGGAGCTTTGCTTAACTTTGGAACCTGCTCCATCTAAGCCTTATACCTAGGAGATAAGCACTTTCCTGATCTCATTAAAGTGGCTGTAGCAGAATTTGATCTCCATAACCCCTGAAGGGGATTACATGCCCATACTGAGATGGGAAACTTTTAAAGCCTTTTTTTTTAGGGGTAAACTCCTTAAGCTTGGCCAGTCATGTTCAAAGGGAAAGAAAGAAGGAGGAATCTATGTTGCTAGCTGAGATTTGAGATCTAAAGCTCCAACACAAGCGCGCTGGGTCTCATCGAACCTTTGCCGCCCTGGATAAATGCAGGCGGGAGTTGCAAACTCTGGAAATAAATAAAATCAGGAAGACCTTGAAGTATTCTAAACTTAGATACTACGAATATGGGGATAAGCCTGGGTCTTTTCTGGCCAGGGTGGCCAAACACAGAGCTTGTAAATCTCATACAGCCCAAATATGACAGTCAACAGGAGAAGTTACTGCTAAATCTCGTGAGATAGAGGAGGCCTGTGTACAATACATTTCTGAACTTTACAAAATGCCTAGTGAGTGCCCTGTGCCTGAGATTCAAAGGTTTCGGGATAATCTGGGTTTACTTCCTTGCCTGAGGCCCAATGGGAAATGCTGGCCGAGTCTATATCATTACTAGAAATACAGGCTGCTGTTAAAGCTTTACTGAGTGGAAAGTGCCTGGTCCCGGATGGGTATTTTATTGATCCCTGATGCATGTTTCTCATTATCTTCTGATGGTATTTAATGCGGCGGGTGAAGCGGGACAGTCACTGGGCACCATGGCCGATGTTAACATATCGCTCAGCCACAAAAAGGGGAAGAATGCCCTAGAGTGTGGGTCTTATAGGCCGATAACTTTACTTAACTCAGACATAAAAATACTTGCTAAGGTGTTACAGCTCCACCTTGAGGTTTTGCTGCCGCATCTGGTGCACCCTGACCAAGCTGGATTTGTGAAGGGGTGGAATTGCTTGCTTGTGTAGCTTGCTTGTTGTGGCGGTTACTACCCCAAACCAAATTAACCTGATGCTTCACTTTCATTGCATATCCAAGCAGCTCTCTGCTTCAATGGCAGGGGGGAACGAAGAAAAGAGGATTTATATTCAAACAACCAACAAGGACTAAATCGCACAGGCTGGAAAAACAAATAGGCGTGGGAGTAGCTTGCTTATTGCGGCGGTTACTACCCCTAACCATTTAGGCTTGATACTTCACTTTAATGCAGCTCCAGCACTGCTCTCTCATTCATGGTGGGGGTGGAAGGAAACTGGAACCAAAAAGTTACCAACAAGGGCCCTGACCTCAGCGGTCAGAGTAACAGATAAGTATGAGAAAAATAAGTACGAAAGCTTGCTGGGCAGACTGGATGGACCATTTGGTCTTCTTCTGCCTTCATTTCTATGTTTCATTTCTATGAATTCAACGTCTAATACTAGGAGATTGTTTAATCTTCTGCACTTGGCCAAAGAGAAGGGCCTATCGGGGATTGTTATCTCACTAGATGTTGAAAATGCGTTTGACTACCTAACTTGGCCTTTTTTATTTGTGGTCATGGATAGAGCGGGGATACCCGCTCAATTTCTTGCCTGGGTTAAGGCTATGTATGAGAAACCGAGAGCTCTTCCCCCCCCCCCCCCTTTTTTTTTTTTACATTCTAGAGGTATAAGGCAAGGCTGCTCACTTTCTCCCCTGCTTTTTAACTTGGACATCGAACCCCTGGCAGCTGCTATTAGACAGCACCCTGATATCACTATGTTTTGATTGGGGGGCAGGGCTGGAGAGGTTGCGGTCGGACGGGTTCTTATATTCACATGTGGCAGTACTGTCCAGTGGTCAGTAATTTCTAGAAGCAAGTCACCAGGGAAGTTGCTGATATTCTAGGGGCCCTTGTCCAGGTGACTCCTGAATTGGGGTTACTGGGCCGTTGGAATAATTCATTGAGATCAGTTAAATATAGAGCATTGGCGGGACAGCTGCTTTTATCAGCTAGGTTCACTGTGGCCACCTTTTGGAAGACCAGCCCTAACGTTGAATACTGGAGGTCACAGATTAGAAATATCGCTGAAATTGAGTTGTTACGATTTGACCTCAAGAATAAGCAAGCAAAATATGTCCGTATTTGCGGTCCATATCATGAATATTTGGAAGATGATTAATTGCTGTTTTTGTGTGCTTTAGTATGTATGGTGAGGAAATTTCA
Organism: Rhinatrema bivittatum; assembly: GCF_901001135.1. Lineage (NCBI taxonomy): Eukaryota > Metazoa > Chordata > Amphibia > Gymnophiona > Rhinatrematidae > Rhinatrema > Rhinatrema bivittatum. The sequence continues at coordinate 331,429,287 of NC_042620.1, forward strand.
GCTGATTTTACAATTTGTAACTCAATTTATTCTTTTTACTTGTTTCCTTATGGAGATCCTATTTCTTTTGTATGTTGATGTATGCCTTGAAAATCTTAATAAAGAGTTATAAAAAAAAAAAAAAAAAAGCCAGGCCGCTAGACAGACGCGATCCTCCTGTTCCGAAAAGATGGGTCCTTGACGCAGTACTCCCCTCAGGTGGCTTAACTAAACGGGCCCGTCTACCACTAGCTGAACTAGATCTGCAAACCAAGACAGCATGGCCACTCCAGCGCTACCAGGATCACTCCTCCCTGATGCTGCTTGATGCGACGCAACACCCAACCTACGAGCGGCCACGGGGGGGAGGACATATAGCAGGAGCCTCCCTGGCCACAGTTGGACTAGGGCGTCGATCTGTGCGGAGCCAAATTCCCTCCGGTGGGTGAAAAACTTGGCCACATTGGCATTCTTCCTCATTGCCATGAGATCGAACTAGGGTTCGCCCCGCCTGCGCCAAATGAGCACAAAGGCCTCTGCTAACAGCTCCCATTCTCCCGGGTCCAGCTGTTGTCTGCTGAGATAATCTGCCTGCACATTGTCCACATCTGCCACATGAGAGGCTGCAAGCGCTGCTAGATGAAGTTCTGCCCAGGCAAAGAGTTGTGAACCTCCTGAGCCACCAAGTGACTCTTTGTTCTGCCGTGTCGACTGATTACAGGCCACCGTCATCGCGTTATCCGAGAACACCCGTACTGCCTGTCCCTGAATCAGAGGAAGAAAGAACAACAGCGCCCTCCGGACCACCCTTGTTTTCAGACGGTTGATTGACCAGGACGCTTCCATCGGAGACCACTAACCTTGGGCTGCAGATCCCTGACATATCACTTCCCAACTGCTGAGACTGGCCTCTGTGGTCACTTACACTCAACATGGAACTTCCAGATCCACTCCCTTCTCCAAATTGGGCCGCGACAGCCACCACAAGAGACTGGACTTGGATTCCTCCTGGAGTGGCAACGGTAGATGAAATTCCTCTGACAACGGATTCCAATGGGACAGGAGTGCCTTCTGAAGAGGATGCATGTGCGCAAAGGCCCACAGAACAAATCCAGAGTAGAAGCCATGGACCCTAGCACCTCTAGATAATCCCAGACTTTAAGCCAAACCACCTGCGGCTGTAACTTGATCACCCTTTCTGGGGTAAGAAACACCCTGCCTAATCGGGTGTCGAATTGTGCTCCCAGATAATCCAAGGACTGGGAAGGTTCCAGATGGCTCTTTGCCAGATTAATCACCCAGCCCAGGGACCTTAGGCGCTCCGGCACTCGCCAAATGGAACAGTGACACTCTACCTCCGACTTTGCCCAAACAAGCCCTCTGCATTAGACTAGCGCAGACTGCAGCTCTAAGGCTCAGAGCTGAGTCCTCAAACAGCCTCTTTAACAGGGATCTCTATCTTCTGGTCTTGAATATCTTTCAAGGCCGCTGATTCTGCCACGGGGATGGTCGTTTTCTTCGCCACTGCTGATACCGTCGCATCCTCCTTTGGAAGCTTCCAAAGCTCTAAGGTGTCCTCCGGCAGGGGATATGACCTGGCCACAGCCCTGGCCACCTCCAATCCTGCCTCTGAAAAATCCCATTCCCGGTCAATCAGCTTCTTCACCTTCTTTGGTAAAGGGAATGCCTTCGGCGGTCCCCGCAGCCCTTCCAACACTGGAATTACTCCCTTGCTGTTGAAATCTTCATGCGCAACTTTAATCCCCAGCTCCTCCAGAACTTGAGGGATGAGAGGCCACAACTTCTCCTTACGGAATAACCTGATCACCCTTGGGTTATCCTCTTCCGCCAGAGGGACATCATCGACATCCGGGTCACCACTCACCGGACCAGCCGCAGGATCCGTGCCCTGACCAGTACCCTGGTCAATATGCGGATCCCCCTGCAGATCGTCGCCATCAGAATCCTCAGAGGATCCAGGCCCAGCAGGGCACAAAATGCTCCCTGACTTTGGAGCCGCCTCGACCCGAGACTGCTTAGCCTTAACTCGGGATCTCTTTGTGGCCAGCTGCTTACCCAACAGATCCTTCTTGGCAAGGTAGGCCTCATGCAATAACAAAACAAAATCAACAGAAATTCTATCGCGCCCCCCCCCCCCCCCCTGCTCTGCAGCTGCCAAGTCCTCCCCGGGTCCCACTGGCACCTCTCCGCCTTTTCCAGACTCCTGGTGTACTGGAGAAAGCGGAGGAAGAGAATCTCTGCATTCCTCACCTGTGGCAGAGCTCCTGCCACATGGAGCCAAAATGGCCATCTCTTTCACCCCCCGAGGCCTCCTGTACAGGGCCTGCCACACGTGTCTGCTGATCCCTGTGCCGAGGCTCTCTCGCCTCCAGAGGCACAGCCAGGGCAGAGAAGGGCCGCATTGAGGTGGGATCACCTCCCCCCCCCCGCAGGCCTGACTGACTTTCCCATGCTCAGCGAGAGGCGGCATAATCAGCGATGAAGCCCGCGGCTAAAAACAACCCCGAGCGGGAGTGAAGAAAAGCTGCCTCTGCAGCCTTCACTATCCTGGCTCCAGGGGTTGAAACACAACAAGAGCCAAGTGGTTCCCTGCACACCCCAACACGGAGCCAACTGAAAGCTGGCCTCTCTCAAGTTTTTTTATTTTCTTAAAGAGACAGCCTCCCGAGCAACCCAGAAAAACCAAAACGATCCTGTTTCTGGATGCTCCTGGATGCTGCAGATGACCGAACTGGGTGAGGGGGCCTCAGGGGGAGCGAGGGAACCAGGATCCCTGGCTTTCCCCCCCCCTGGAATTAAAGGTCAAGCCTGGCCCCGCTCAACCAGAGGGATGGCCATGAAGGAACCTAACACTTCTGGGAGCACCGTCTTCACTTCTTCTGTCTTCCCTCTAAAGCTATGCTACCCTAAAACTATACCTTCTTTAACTAAGATCAGACTGCAGGTTTGCACCTCTACCATCTGCTGGAGACAGAGAAATATTGAGGGACTGCAGGTGCCACTCTCAGTTAAGTAGCAGTGCTTGAAAGGTTTTTATTCTCTGCCTCCATCTGCTGGTAGGGATGCAAAACCCACTTGTCTCGACTGATCTGGGGTATGAACAGGAACTATTTTTTTTGTTAGCATCAATATAGCTAAACAGAATTCTTTTTTGAAACATTTTCAAGACAACATTAATTTAAACAAAGTCTAGGGCTATTTTTAAACAAATAAATACAAATAATAAAGTTTCTTTTAATTTTTTAAAGTACTATTCACTTCACATTAGGCTGATGCACCAACATCTGGTATTTTTTAGTTGAATTGCATCTAAGACCACTTTTCTTTCCATGTACTTCCAGTACTAAAATTCATTTGGGTAATCTGGGTGAGGCTGCTACTTATTCTATCAGCACAAACTCACTTATTTCTATGCTCAGGTTTATGTCATAATGACATGTTTCTCTAAAACCTCAAGCTGAGCCCTTCTTGGTGTGACATCACCAGACAATTACCAGCAATTGTTTACACAGGACTGGAACAGGAAATGCTCAGCTTGACATTCACAAGTAATATTCTCAGCACAAAGGACTGTAGACACGTCAATTGGTAGAGCTGGAAGTAACCCAAGGGGTCTCATTGCATCAACAGAGGGAGATTTTAAAGAATAAGACCTTTCTGTTGTCACTCCATGTTGTAAAAAAAACCCAAAAAACAAACAAACAGAATATTACAGCAGGTAAGGACCGCAAAGCCCATCTAGTCTGACCAATTTGCCTCCTGTTGTATTGCCTTAGGCTCCAGCTGATGTGCATCTTCACGCCTTCACTGCAAAAGACCTTCTGTGCTTATCTCATGCCATTGTGGAATTCCGTTACTGTTTTTGACTCTAGCGTCTCCCCTGGGAGCCTATTTATGTTTCATCTGTTTGGTTTAGTGCATGAAGTCTGTTCTTCTACACATCCAATTACTGTTACGATAAAATATTGAAGAGTCGGTACTTTCTAATGACGCCACTGAGTAATGGCGATCCTATCCTGGCAGATTCATCCTGAGCTCTGCATTCCAATGGAGATACTACTACCACACAAAATTAACTTTACTTCATCGTGCCTCATATTTTAAGATGTTTCCTTCCATCTTTCATTTGTATTACAGCCCATCAAAAGTTATGCACCTCTGTAGTTCTCCTTCTACAGAAGCAGGAATGTCATGTCCTTGTACTATATCAACATCGGACATGATGCATGCACAATAAAAGTAACTTGCAGCATGGAGTATTTGTGCTGTCCCTGGTAATCTTCATGTGGCTTTATTTTATTTTCCAAAAAATATGCAAAACAAATATCACAGGAGGATTTGACTTCCAAAATTTATTTTCTTTCTGTAGACTTGGTAGCAAAGTGCATGTGCTCTTAATATTATTATTTTGACTTCCAAACACTTCCAGAAAATGTAATACCAGCCTCATTAAAGGATGCCGTTATTCGACCACTATTAAAAAAAAACCTCATCTTGATCTGTATGGAGCTGATAATTAATCAACCCTATATCAAATGTAGCATTTTTGGATAACATTATTGAGTCAACAGTTGACTTCAATAGTTATCTCCTGAACCCAAACCTGTCTGGGTTCCATGATATCCTGAAATGGCTTTGTCAGTTCCTCATCAAGAAGAGAAGGGGTTAGTTAGACGATTTCACCACGTTAATGTACAAGGAACTGAACAATAAGAAACTGTGCAGCCTTCAGTTGTTACGCTATGGACAGCGATAAGTAGACATTAGAAACCTGTCTCTACTCGTACCGATGCTATGTTAACTTCCCTTGGAACTTTTTCTAATCAGGTCTCTAAACATTGCTAATTAATTCAAGGCCAAGGCGAGAAGCTGGTGGAATCAGAGGATAGGTGCCCTACTTTGCAGGCACATCACGTTTCCTTCATTAAAGACAATAAATACTTCATCAGAAACTGGAAAATGGGGATAGTTTCTCTAGAAGGTTAAATTTGAGATTTTTGAACTTTCCTCATTGCCCTCCTTGATTTCCCCCTAGGAAGGTTTATTTGGAGTTTTTGGGTTTTTTTTTTTAGATTATCTAAAGATGCTATTCGTACTGTGTCTAAAGTTTACTATGTGGCCAATAAGATAAGAGAAATTACTACAAGGGACAATTTGGGTGAGATCACACCCATGAATGATAGTTTGGATATCTCAGATTTTTTTTTTTAAATGTGAACTTTTATTGACCATGAGCAAATTATCACATGTGGTCTCCAAATTCGTACAATGCACAATTGCAATATTGGTCAGGTCATTTTATACTTATGTAATAAACATGATCAAGTAACAACCTAATAAGCCCGTTCATTTCATAACATGTATCCCACCCTTCCCTCCCTGTCTCTCCAGAAGGTACCCTTAAGCCTGAGAAAATAAAAATCAATTATGAAGTCATCCTAAAGCCTGGTGTCTGCTTTCCTGTGGTGATAGTGGGTTACTCTTTTTAGCCGGATGAGCTCTGGGCTTGTTGCTCAAGGGTTGCCATACTGCATGGAATATCGATTGGAATCGCAGTGAGATGGGCCATACGATAATGTGTATGGAGTCTGTGGATCACTGCTGGTAGAGAGGGAGGGTCAGATCGCTTCCATGCTTTCGCCAGCTCACATCTAGCGGCTATATATACCTGCGTGCTAAAAGTTTGCATTGGCTTGGACATTCCCTCTTCCGGCAAAACCTGTTGGGGATTCATTGTCACCTCTTCCCCTACTAAAGTAGTCAGCCACCCTCGAATCTTTTCCCAGAAGGCAACTACCTTTGGACAATGCCACCAAATATGTATATAAGATCCTTCCTGTCCACAGTTCCTCCAACACTTGTCTGTTATGGCGGGAAACATAGCATGTAGTTTAACCGGGGTCAAGTGCCAGCGATATAGTAATTTATAACAATGCTCCTGTAAGGAAGCAGAGATAGAGCTTTTCCCAGTCATCCTCGGATAAGGAGGCTTCCAGGTCCTGAGACCAGGCTGTAAAATTTGAAAATGTGTAGGGTGAGTCTACATTGAGTATGATGTATATTTTTGAAATTACCCCTTTCATTTTATCAGAGTGCTCACAATAATTTCCGAATAAAGATCTAGATTAGGCGCGATGTCTTGTCCTCCTGTAATGCTGTCAAGAAATGTCGAACCTGGGCAAAGCTCAGAAAATGCTGCTCACACCCCTGATATTTACCCCTGAAATCAGCTAGAGTCATCATAGCGCCCTCCTTCCAGAGGTGACCTTTGCAGGTAAGAGAAAGTTTTGGATTCCATGCCCGCCGAGAAACAAGTATTATGAAACACATGGGATAGTTGACAATATTTAAAAGGGCCCCCTAATTTTACCCTGCATTGAAATGCGTATTCCCTAATGCTAGTGGCATGTAGGTTACTGGCCTCCAGGTCGATTTGGGCCGCCAGGGTAGTGCCCACAATGACATCATACCGAGCATGGCTTGTTCTAGCCTCACCCATTGTTTAACATCTCGCTGATAATAAGCATCCACTAAGGCCCGAAGTTGTGCCGCATCGAAATACCACAATAGATTGGGGACACCCCATCCACCATTTTTCTTAGGAAGATATAAAACAGCTCTAGCTATGCGGGCCGACCTTTTTTTTCCCAAATGTAGCCAAAGATTTCTTTCTGCCACATCTTTAACATATTTGCCAAAATGTGGATGGGGATTGTAGAGAAAAAGTATAATAAGCGAGGTAAAATATTCATCTTAATGACCGCTATCCCTACTCCAAGTGTTAAAATCTTTCTCGATTTTCTTCCAAAGTGGAGTATAGTTAAGTGCAAATAATTCAGATAAATCGGAGCTAATTTGAACTCCCAAGTATTTAATGGACTGTTTAGCCCAATGAAAAGGGAAGTCTGGTTATGCGAGCTACCTCTGCCCCAGATAGGTTAACATTTAATATCCCTGACTCGTCATAATTCACCGTGAAGCCCGCTACGTGGAAGCTATCCAACTCATCCACCCCCCCCCCTCAGGGAACTGTAGGGGTTCAGTGAGAGAAAATAAAACACCACCAGCAAAGAGGGATAGTTTATAATGTAAGGCCGCTACCTCTACTCCCAAAATGCGCTCTGAGTTCCGCACCCTGGTTGCAAATGGCTCCAGGATGAGGGCGAAGAGCATTGGGGATAATGGGCAGCCCTGTCTAGTTCCCTGTTGTATATTGAAGCTGGGGCCATATCCACCATTCACCTTCACCCTGGCTTTAGGGGACTCGTATAACTTGGAAAAAAACCCCAAAACACATTTTCTGCAATACTTTGAACAAAAACAGCCAGTGAAACAGGTCAAAAGCCTTTTCAGCATCTATTGCTAGCAAGACAGAAGGTGACTGATTACGTTTAACCCAGTCTACAATATCGACCACCTTGTGAATATTGTCGCTTGCCATCCGGGGCAGGAACAAATCCCACTTGTTAACACGGCTTTTAATCTCTCAGCCAGGATTCTCGCCTCAGTAGCTTGAGATCCACATTAATCAAAGATATGGGTCTATAGGATCCACATAAAATGGGGTCCCTTCCCGGCTTTGCCAAAATTATAATTCCCGCTACGTTGGCTTGAGTTGCAAGCAAACTATTTTCCCTCAGGGAGTAAAACATAGCTGTTAGAGGAGCAGAGAATATATGTGCTAGTTTTTTATAATAGCCCCCGACATGCCATGCAAGCTGGGAGACTTACCAGCTTTCAGCATCTTAATGGCATATAGTACCTCAGGCTCCCTGATAGGGCTGTCTAAAAAGGTCTGCTGTTCTGGCGTGAGCTTCTTTAGGGATATTGCTTCTAAACAGAAATCCATATCTGCCTCTAATATGGTCTCTTCGGCCTTATACAGGGTAGCATAAAAATCAGTAAAGCATTTTCGAATAATCTTCAGAGGATGTAACAACCGAGCCTCCCGTAGATTTTATTTTGGCAATATTATTCTGGGCTAATACTACTCGTAAGTGCCTTGCTAACAGACGACCAGCCTTGTCCCCCTCTTCACAGTAGTGCTGTTTAGTTATGTCTAAGGCGTGGGCGATAGCCTCAGAGTCTAGTGTCTGGAGGTCTGTCCTTGCCAAAGTCAACGAACGTAAGCTTTGGGGCTTTGGGTGGATTGATGGAGCTGTGTGAGCTGGGCTATCTCCTGTAATAACTGTACCCCTTCTTTTCCCCTTTTGCTGTTTGCTGTAAGCTGCTTGGGAGATAATTAAAACTCTTGCATTGCTTTAGAGCATTCCCAAACTAATGGGGAGGTATGTGTTAGATTTGTGTTTAGCTGGAAGTAATCGTGAAGTCCCTCCCCTAATTGCCTTAAAAAATGTGTATCCTTTAACAATGATTCATTTAACCTCCAGAACTGGACACCTGGGTGAGTAGATGCCAGTCGCACCTCCATCTAGACAGGTGCATGATCCGTCCATGTGATGGAATCTATATTCATCTTGGTCACTCTATTCTCTACAAGGATAGCAACCAAAAAGTAGTCAATCCTTGAATAAGATTGATGTGCATGTGAATAATAGGAGTAGCTATGAGAGTGGGGGTATCTTTGCCTCCAGATATCTTTCAAGTCCCACCTTGTTACAAGGGTTTTAAGAGATCGGTGTGCTTGAGAGACGTAGTGGACACTTGCGATGAGTTATCCAGTTTAGGGTTGTATGTGATGTTAAAGTCTCCCCCAATTCTTAGAAACCCTTCTGCATGTTTTACCAATAAAGCATCTATAGCGTCGAAGAAGGGACTCTGTCACATATTGGAGCCGAACAGAGTGAGCAAAGTGATAATTTCTGTCCTCAAGCGCTGCTTTAGAACAACATATCTCCCTTGAGGATCGGTAATTAGGGCTAACATGTCGTGAATCAAGTCCCTGTTAATCAAAATGCCCACACCTGTGTATTTCGCTGCTTTAGAGCTAGAAGAGAGATATCTATGGGGGAATTGTCGAAATGATAATAAGTGTTCGTGCCGCTTTCGCAGGTGAGTTTCTTGTATCATTGCTATGGTGGCTCCATTAGATATTAGCTCCTGTTCTAAGAGATAACGTTTATGGTAGTGGTTAAGCCCTTTCGCATTAACAGATACAATGTGCTCACCCATTGCCATGAGCTAGTGATAAAAGAGTCTCCCAAAAAGCAGTATAATAATCCCCAAAAATCCCTGGAATCTCCACCATTATGCAGACCTTAAGAATTAATCCCTATAATAGTTCCTTCTTATGTATTTTAAGATCATCAGACCTTATTTCTTGAAAACATACCCTTATTTCTTCTCTTAACTGTGGGGTTACCAGCGAGGCTTCGGTTCCAGCTATCTGACGCTCTTCGGTGCCATCTTGCAAATTTATCACAGCACCACACGATGCGGCCTGCTTGGGCCTGTCTGTGGCATCGTCGACCAGCTCCGGTGGCAGTTTGCTAAATGAAAACTGCTTTAAATCTGCAGTTTTTCTTTTAGCCGCCATCGCAGCAGTAGAGGCAACTCCTAAATATGCCGGCAAGCTGAGTTTCGGAGCTCAGGCTTAAATATTTGAGCGACTATTAGTTCCGGGAGGGAGAGCTCCGTTTTCATGCAGGCATTCCCGTCAACGGCAGAAGAGCGGCCCCCCTATCTCAGATTTTTTAGGACAATCTCAAACTGATATTAAAGACAAAGCCACTCTATTGGTTTCCGTTATGCAGAGATCTGCAAGGCAGATTACCCTCTCAGGGACACCTGCTTCTTAGGCCATAAAATTGCTGTGCTCCCAGATGTTTTCAGGGAAATGCAACACTTTAGGCTTATTTTCTTGGATTTTCTCCCCATATGTGGTCTAATGACAGCATGTAGGATTACATTTGTTACTGAGGCATGGTATGCTCTACTTTTCTTATCTCAAGTGTTCTTGACATGTATTTTCTCGAAAAATTAAATTGTTAAACAAAAAACAAAAAAAAAAAGGATTAACTTTGTTAGACTTAGTGGATGTTTTGCGGAGGAATTTGGATGAAGACACAACTCTTGGTAGTGGGTCCACAGTACTGAGAATAATATGCTGGGATGGTTTTCTTTTCTCCTAGGAAAACGTATGCAGAGGGTCCCGACATTTTCTGGTCTCATTCTTGGGAACTAACGTACGGGAGCCATCAGGGACTGGTGCTAACACACTTACTTTTTAATATCTATCGCCAGCCTCTGGAGATATTGAATAGAGACCATGGTCTGCATTTTCAAATGTCTGTGGATGTTATCCAACATTATTGCCATGAAGTTGCAATCCTGCCTACATGGGATTAGTGAATGGCACCGCCTTAGAAAGCCCAAACTGAATGCATCCGAGGTAGAAGCCTTGTGGATCCAAAGGCGCCACTGTCCAGTTATTACTTTATTATAAATAAAATCAGAAGTTAAGAATTTAGGGGTAATACTTGACAGTGATTTAAATTCGCGGGCAGAAATTTCCAATGTGGTCAGATCATAAGAACATGCCATACTGGGTCAGACCAAACGTCCCTCAAGCCCAGCATCCTGTTTCCAACAGTGGTCAATCCAGGCCATAAGAACCTGGCAAGTACCCAAAAACTAAGTCTATTCCATGTTACCGTTGCTAGTAATAGCAGTGGCCATTTTCTAAGTCAACTTAATTAATAGCAGCTAATGGACTTCTCCTCCAAGAACATATCCAATCCTTTTTTAAACACAGCTACACTAACTGCACTAACCACATCCTCTGGCAACAAATTCCAGAGTTTAATTGTGTGTTGAGTGAAAAAGAATTTTCTCCGATTAGTTTTAAATGTGCCACATGCTAACTTCATGGAGTGCCCCCTAGTCCTTCTATTATCTGAAAGAGTAAATAACCGATTCACATCTACCCATTCTAGACCTCTCATGATTTTAACCACCTCTATCATATCCACCCTCAACCGTCTCTTCTCCAAGCTGAAAAGTCCTAACCTCTTTAGTCTTTCCTCATAGGGGAGCTGTTCCATTCCCCTTCTCTGTACCTTCTCCATCGCAGTTATATCTTTTTTGAGATGCGGCGACCAGAATTGTACACAGTATTCAAGTTGCAGTCTCACCATGGAGCGATACAGAGGCATTATGACATTTTCCGTTTTATTCACCATTCCCTTTCTAATAATTCCCAACATTCTGTTTGCTTTTTTGACTGCCGCAACACACTGAACTGATGATTTCAATGTGTTATTCACTATCACGCCTAGATCTCTTTCTTGGGTGGTAGCTCCTAATATGGAACCTAACATTGTGTAACTTTAGCATGGGTTATTTTTCCATATATGCATCAACTTGCACTTATCCACATTAAATTTCATCTGCCATTTCGATGCACAATTTTCCAGTCTTACAAGGTCTTCCTGCAATTTATCAAAATCCGCTTGTGATTTAACTACTCTGAAAAATTTTGTATCATCTGCAAATTTGATTATCTCACTCGTTGTATTTCTTTCCAGATCATTTATAAATATATTGAAAAATAAGGGTCCCAATACAGATCCCCGAGGCATTCCTCTGCCCACTCCCTTCCACTGAGAAAATTGTCCATTTAATCCTACTCTCTGTTTCCTGTCTTTTAGCCAGTTTGTAATCTACGAAAGGACATCGCCACCTATCCCATGACTTTTTACTTTTACTAGAAGCCTCTCATAAGGACCTTTGTCAAACGCCTTCTGAAAATCCAAATACACTACATCTACCGATTCACCTTTATCTAAATGTTTATTAACTCCTTCAAAAAAGTGAAGCAGATTTGTGAGGCAAGACTTGCCTTGGGTAAAGCCATGCTGACTTTGTTCCATTAAACCATGTCTTTCTATATGTTCTGTGATTTGATATTTAGAACACTTTCCACTATTTTCCCTGGCTAACTGATCTGTAATTTCCCGGATCGCCCCTGGAGCCCTTTATAAATATTGGGATTACATTATCCACCCTCCAATCTTCAGGTACAATGGATAGTTTTAATGATAGTTTACAAATGTTTACTAATAGGTCTGAAATTTCATTTTTTAGTTGCTTCAGAACCCTGAGGTGTAAACCATCCAGTCCAGGTGATTTACTACTCTTCAGTTTGTCAATCAGGCCTACTACATCTTCTAGATTCACCGTGATTTGGTTCAGTCCATCTGAATCATTACCCATGAAAACCTTTTCCAGTACGGGTACCTCCCCAACATCCTCTTCAGTAAACACCGAAGCAAAGAAATCATTTAATCTTTCTGCGATGGCCTTATCTTCTCTAAGTGACCCGTTAATCCCTCAATCATCTAACGGTCCAACTGACTGCCTCACAGGCTTTCTGCTTCGGATATATTTTTTAAAGTTTTTACTATGAGTTTTTGAATCTACGGCCAACTTCTTTTCAAATTCTCTCTTAGCCTGTCTTATCAATCTCTTACATTTAACTTGCCAACGCTTATGCATTATCCTATTTTATTCAGTTGGATCCTTCTTCCAATTTTTGAATGAAGATCTTTTGGATAAAATAGCTTATTTCACCTCCCCTTTTAACCATGTCGGTAATTGTTTTGCCTTCTTTCCACCTTTTTTAATGTGTGGAATACAGCTGGACTGTGCTTCTAGGATGGTATTTTTTAACAATGACCATGCCTCTTGCACACATTTTACCTTTGTAGCTGCTCCTTTCAGTTTTTTCTAACTATTTCTCTCATTTTATCAAAGTTTCCCTTTTGAAAGTTTAGCACGAGAGCTGTGAATTTTCTTACTGTCCTCCTTCCAGTCATTAATTCAAATTTGATCATATTATGATCACTATTGCCAAGTGGCCCCACCACCGTTAACTCTCTCACCAAATCCTGTGCTCCATTGAGAATTAGATCTAAAATTGCTCCCTCTCTTGTCGGTTCCTGAACCAATTGCTCCATAAAACTGTAATTTATTCCATCCTGGAACGTTATCTTTCTAGCATGTCCTGATGATACATTTACCCAGTCAATATTGGGGTAATTGAAGTCTCCATTATTACCGCACTACCAATTTGGTTAGCTTCCTAATTTCTCTTAGCATTTCACTGTCCATCTCACCATCTTGACCAGGTGGATGGTAGTATACTTCTATCACTATAGTCTTCCCCGACACACAAGGGATTTCTACCCATAAAGATTCAATTTTGCATTTAGTCTCATGCAGGATGTTTATCCTGTTGGACTCTATGCCATCCCGGACATAAAGCGCTACACTGCCTCCTGGGTGCTCCTCTCTGTCATTGCGATATAATTTGTACCCCGGTATAGCACTGTCCCATTGGTTGTCCTCCTTCCACCATGTCTCTGAGATGCCAATTAAGTCTATGTCATCATTCACTGCTATACATTCTAATTCTCCCATCTTACTTCTTAGACTTCTGGCATTAGCATACAAACATTTCAAAGTTTGTATTTTGTATGTATTTTCATTCTGCTTTTTAATTGATAGGGATGTTAGAATTTTTTAGCTCAGGTGAGTTTTTAGTTACAGGCACTTGGACTACTTTTCTTATTACTGGAACCTCACTGTCGGGATGCCCTAATTCTAATGCATCATTAGTATCCTCTGTGTCTGAATCGCAACGTTAGACCACACTTGGAATATAAGAATCTGGTCCATGTGACCCAGGCATTAATTTCTACTAGATCAGATTAATGTAATTCACTATACAATGGGCTAATGAAGATTCAGCTAAACCGACTGCGGCTTACTCAACCTGCAGCTACTCGGATATTCTTGGAGCTGAGGTCTAGGGAACATCTCGCCCCGACCTTAGGACAGATTTTCAAAATTCAAAGATACTGATTCTAGTTTTAAAACCTGTCAGTGTATTTTAAAGATTGCTTGCAGGCTGGTAGACCCATTAGGGCACTGAGCGTCTCAAGATGATCTCTTTTGCCTCCTATCTGTAAAAGAGATTAGATTATCCAAGCCTGGGAAAAAACGGCCTTTTAGGGAACAGTGGCCCTAAAAATTGCACTTGTTGTGCAATTATCTGAAATTTAAAATGCAGAGCCCATTTTTTTTTTTTTAAATATGGCTTTTAATTAATGGCATACGTTAGGGTAATGGAGATATTTTATTTAATTTATAATGCCCCATTTAATACTCTGCCAAGAAGTGCAAGGTGATGCATATAGGGAATAATAACCCTTGCTGTAGTTACACAATGTTGGGTTCCATATTAGGAGCTACCACCCAGGAAAAAGATCTAGGCATCATAGTGGATAATACTTTAAAATCGTCGGCTCAGTGTGCTGCGGCAGTCAAAAAAGCAAACAATGTTGGGAATTATTAGGAAGGGAATGGTTAATAGAACGGAAAATGCCATAATACCTCTGTATCGCTCCATGGTGAGACCGCACCTTGAATACTGTGTACAGTTCTGGTCGCCGCATCTCAAAAAAGATATAGTTGCGATGGAGAAGGTACAGAGAAGGGCAACCAAAATGATAAAGGGATGAAACAGCTCCCCTATGAGGAAAGACTAAAGAGGTTAGGACTTTTCAGCTTGGAGAAGAGACGGCTGAGGGGGGATATGATAGAGGTGTTTAAAATCATGAGAGGTCTAGAACGGGTAGATGTGAATCGGTTATTTACTCTTTCAGATTATAGAAAGACTAAGGGGCACTCCATGAAGTTAGCATGTGGCACATTTAAAACTAATTGGAGAAAGTTCTTTTTCACTCAACGCACAATTAAACTCTGGAATTTGTTGCCAGAGGATGTGGTTAGTGCAGTTAGTGTAGCTGGGTTTAAAAAAGGATTGGATAAGTTCTTGGAGGAGAAGTCCATTAACTGCTATTAATTGAGCTGACTTAGAAAATAGCCACTGCTATTACTAGCAAGAGTAACATGGAATAGACTTGGTTTTTGGGTACTTGCCAGGTTCTTATGGCCTGGATTGGCCTCTGTTGGAAACAGGATGCTGGGCTTGATGGACCCTTGGTCTGACCCAGTGTGGCATGTTCTTATGTTCTTAATACAGTACCATATAGATTCAACCAAAATCCCCCCCCAACCATGACAGGCAAAAAACCCTACAAGAGAACACAGCAGCAAGATGAATCCAGAAAATAAAATGTACCTCCCTCAATTTTAACCATCCTTAACACACCATTCCCCCCAACCTGAGCAGATAGCACCACAGCCAATATTTAATCATTTTACAAAACTTGTACTTTTAGATATATATATTTATTGATTATGAACATTATTGTCTGTCTATGACTTTGTTGTTTGCTATTTCTGTGCATTGTTATAATATACTGTTTTATATTGTAAGGTAATGTGAATTATTGTGCTTTGCCCTGAGTCTGTATGGATGAACAGATGATTATATCAAAAAATCTGTGCACTACTGTATGGAGATGAAATGCACACAAATGAATCATCAGTTTTGATACATTTTTTGGAACATGAAGGGTCTCACTTTGGTTTTGCACATCCCTGCTAATTTATCATACAAAAAAACGATGCAAATTCACTGAAGCAGAGAGCAGCACAAATGCAACTACGGATGAATAGACAAGAGAGAAAACCAGCTGAAACCAACCGGCGCATTCACTCATGAAATACACTGAAAAGAGCGTGGCAAAGAAATTTCATGCGCCATGCAAGCATCTCTGAAAGCAGGAAACCTCCAGTTCAATGCCTGCAAAGCGCATGTACAGGAGCCCCTGCAAACCAACCAGCAGCAGACGCCACCTTCTAATCTGATGAGTTTGCCGGGCCTGCATATAATTGGCCAGCAATAAGGAAAAAAAAAGGTGGCTGTCAGTCAAAGTCATCTGGGATTCACTGTCCTGGGTCAAGGAAAGGGCTCTCAGTTATTTTATTTTAAGCCATGAGTGAAATTATCTCAGTGCTGGTAGATATAAAGGTTTTGGTTTCCAGAACTTTGGGATGAGGCACAGTAAGAAGAAGACATCAGCACAGAACCAAGCCCAGTGAACGGCACTAACTACTCGACAGCTGGTGAAGGTACTCCTGTGGAGTCTCCATCTACCTCATAACAGGTGCAAGCACCTGTGGAGTCTCCGCCTACCTCATAACAGGTGAAGAAACACCTATGGAGTCTCTGCCTACCTCATAACAGGTGAAGGCACCTGTGGAGTCTCTGCCTACCTCATAACAGGTGAAAGCACCTGTGAAGTCTCCGCCTACCTCATAACAGGTGAAGGCACATATGGAGTCTCCGCCTACCTCATAACAGATGAAGGCACACCTGTGGAGTCTCCGCCTACCTCATAACAGCTGAAGGCACACCTGTGGAGTCTCCGCCTACCTCATAACAGATGAAGGCACACCTGTGGAGTCTCCGCCTACCTCATAACAGGTGAAAGCACACCTGTGGAGTCTCCGCCTACCTCATAACAGCTGAAGGCACACCTGTGGAGTCTCCGCCTACCTCATAACAGGTGAAAGCACACCTGTGGAGTCTCCGCCTACCTCATTGGTTGCAATATAAACCGGAGTGATAATTAAACTCCGTTATTTGAACTTCGGTATAGAAAAGTTATAAATAAATAAATAAATAACAGGTGAAGAAACACCTATGGAGACTCCGCCTACCTCATAACAGGTGAAGGCACACCTGAGGAGTCTCCGCCTACCTCTTAACAGGTGAAAGCACATCTGATGTAATCTCTGTTTTGTCCCAGCCCACTGCTTACCTCACAGATGTCCTTTAGGTGCTTAATATAGTGGCGTTCTGTGCTCATGATCTCATTGATTACATTGGCTCTCATCTGATCTCGGTTCTGAAGAGTTCTGCCGAGACAGAGGCATTCCGAGTTTGGGTCCAAGTGCCCATTCTGGACTTCGCTGGTTCCTTCCTCTACGCCATCTTCCTGGTTCACCCATAGCTGCAAGGAAATGAAGGGAAGTCAACAGATTGGACCCCAGCAATTTCTGAAAGGAGCGCGAAGAGAGGGGATTTGTACTTTACTTTCTGAGCTTTTACAGAGCTCCCAGAACAAGGCCCAGCCACGGGCCCAGGAGGAGCCCGGTTAGAGCTAACGAAACTGGAGCCTTGCACGGATCAAGTTCTGTAAAAAGGGCCTGTGCTAACCAGATATTCCCAGAATGACTGCCGAGTCACGGAGGTGCGTGGATTCTGGGTTCCCCCCCCCCCCATGCTCCAGCTGTAACTTTGAAAGCGCACAAACAGATCTTAATCGATGCAGCCTGGGGCGGCGGGGTGCGTGAAATAATTCACATTTAATGTCTTAATCTGCACTCTACTGCCTTTTTTTTTGTGTTTTAGAACTTTCCAATGCCGGGCTTAAGAAACGAGTGAACCAGTGAGAGCCCACGCAGCCCGACCTAATTCAAAGATTTCCCCCCGGGAAAGACAAGCGTGCAGGCCTGGTGTCACCAAATCCCAAATGGTTTCATTTTAACGGACCTTGTATTTTCACGGCTCCATGGTCGGGTGCTTTATACGCAGCACAGGACAAGCGCCGCTCGGACGCGTACGAGGCAAGTCACTGGACAAAGCGACGCCCCCAGGCAAGGGTCGGTCTCAGCGCTCCCTTCCCTTTCAGGCTCCCTTCCCCTTCCACTCAAAAAAGGTGGTCACCCTTCTTGCCCACCCCTGTCGGTGGCCCTGGCTATGCAGGTGCTGGAGATGCCACCCGCGGTTTAAGAGGGCATGTGCGGTTTTGGGTGAACGGATCCCCCAACCGAGCCATCCAGTGGTGACTCTGAAAAAAAGATTTTTCTGCAGATTTCGCCCTTTTTGAGTTGGGGGAGGAGAGGATGAAGTTTTGATGCACCCTTCCTGCCCAGCAGTGGGGGGGGGGGGGGGGGGGGGAGTTTGCTTGCTGAGCATTGCAGCTTTCATCCCAAAAAAAAGCCAAAGTTCCCAGTTGGAGAGGAGAACTAGGAGTAAGAAGATTATATCTGGAGACCCACCCCCACCCCTACACACACTGGACTCTCTGCCCTGTGAAAGGAGAAGAGGGGGCATCATGAAGTACTGGAAAACATCTGGAGCTCAGGTATGATTTTGGGAAGGGAATTTCACCCACATCTAGGAAACCCCTGCTCACCTGGGATTCCTGCGTTTCCGTGCCCTGGAAGGTGAGATATCCCTGGGGCCCGGACAATGTCCAGCCTGTTTATTCTGGTACCCGTGCTCAGACCTCGGACAGTAACGCACACCTGGAGAATCCCCTCCCCCACCCCAACACACACAGTACAGGCAGCACTGCAAGCTTCCCTCACTCACTCACACTGCCCCATCTCAGAACAGGTACAGTACAGGCAGCATTGCAAGCTTCCCTCACTCACTCACACTGCCCCATCTCAGAACAGGTACAGTACAGGCAGCACTGCAAGCTTCCCTCACTCACTCACACAGCCCCATCTCAGAACAGGTACAGTACAGGCAGCATTGCAAGCTTCCCTCACTCACTCACACTGCCCCATCTCAGATCAGGTACAGTACAGGCAGCACTGCAAGCTTCCCTCACTCACTCACACTGCCCCATCTCAGAACAGGTACAGTACAGGCAGCACTGCAAGCTTCCCTCACTCACTCACACTGCCCCATCTCAGAACAGGTACAGTACAGGCAGCACTGCAAGCTTCCCTCACTCACTCACACTGCCCCATCTCAGAACAGGTACAGTACAGGCAGCATTGCAAGCTTCCCTCACTCACTCACACTGCCCCATCTCAGAACAGGTACAGTACAGGCAGCACTGCAAGCTTCCCTCACTCACTCACACAGCCCCATCTCAGAACAGGTACAGTACAGGCAGCATTGCAAGCTTCCCTCACTCACTCACACTGCCCCATCTCAGAACAGGTACAGTACAGGCAGCACTGCAAGCTTCCCTCACTCACTCACACAGCCCCATCTCAGAACAGGTACAGTACAGGCAGCATTGCAAGCTTCCCTCACTCACTCACACTGCCCCATCTCAGATCAGGTACAGTACAGGCAGCACTGCAAGCTTCCCTCACTCACTCACACTGCCCCATCTCAGAACAGGTACAGTACAGGCAGCATTGCAAGCTTCCCTCACTCACTCACACTGCCCCATCTCAGAACAGGTACAGTACAGGCAGCACTGCAAGCTTCCCTCACTCACTCACACTGCCCCATCTCAGAACAGGTACAGTACAGGCAGCACTGCAAGCTTCCCTCACTCACTCACACTGCCCCATCTCAGAACAGGTACAGTACAGGCAGCACTGCAAGCTTCCCTTACTCTCACACACTGCCCCATCTCAGAACAGGTACAGGACAGGCAGCATTGCAAGCTTCCCTCACTCACTCACACTGCCCCATCTCAGAACAGGTACAGTACAGGCAGCATTGCAAGCTTCGTTCACTCACTCACACAGCCCCATCTCAGAACAGGTACAGTACAGGCAGCACTGCAAGCTTCCCTCCCTCACTCACACTGCCCCATCTCAGAACAGGTACAGTACAGGCAGCACTGCAAGCTTCGTTCACTCACTCACACTGCCCCATCTCAGAACAGGTACAGCACAGGCAGCACTGCAAGCTTCCATCACTCACTCACACTGCCCCATCAGAACAGGTACAGGACAGGCAGCATTGCAAGCTTCCCTCACTCACTCACACTGCCCCATCTCAGAACAGGTACAGTACAGGCAGCACTGCAAGCTTCGTTCACTCACTCACACTGCCCCATCTCAGAACAGGTACAGTACAGGCAGCACTGCAAGCTTCGTTCACTCACTCACACAGCCCATTCTCAGAACAGGTACAGTACAGGCAGCACTGCAAGCTTCCCTCACTCACTCACACAGCCCCATCAGAACAGGTACAGTACAGGCAGCACTGCAAGCTTCCCTCACTCACTCACACAGCCCCATCTCAGAACAGGTACAGGACAGGCAGCATTGCAAGCTTCCCTCACTCACTCACACTGCCCCATCTCAGAACAGGTACAGGACAGGCAGCATTGCAAGCTTCACTCACTCACTCACACTGCCCCATCTCAGAACAGGTACAGTACAGGCAGCACTGCAAGCTTCGTTCACTCACTCACACAGCCCATTCTCAGAACAGGTACAGTACAGGCAGCACTGCAAGCTTCCCTCACTCACTCACACAGCCCCATCAGAACAGGTACAGTACAGGCAGCACTGCAAGCTTCCCTCACTCACTCACACAGCCCCATCTCAGAACAGGTACAGTACAGGCAGCATTGCAAGCTTCCCTCACTCACTCACACTGCCCCATCTCAGAACAGGTACAGTACAGGCAGCACTGCAAGCTTCGTTCACTCACTCACACAGCCCATTCTCAGAACAGGTACAGTACAGGCAGCACTGCAAGCTTCCCTCACTCACTCACACAGCCCCATCTCAGAACAGGTACAGTACAGGCAGCACTGCAAGCTTCCCTCACTCACTCACTCAGCCCCATCTCAGAACAGGTACAGTACAGACAGCACTGCAAGCTTCCCTCACTCACTCACACAGCCCCATCTCAGAACAGGTACAGTACAGGCAGCATTGCAAGCTTCCCTCACTCACTCACACTGCCCCATCTCAGAACACGTACAGTACAGGGAGCATTGCAAGCTTCCCTCACTCACTCACACTGCCCCATCTCAGAACAGGTACAGTACAGGCAGCACTGCAAGCTTCCCTCACTCACTCACACAGCCCCATCTCAGAACAGGTACAGTACAGGCAGCATTGCAAGCTTCCCTTACTCTCACAAACTGCCCCATCTCAGAACAGGTACAGTACAGGCAGCACTGCAAGCTTCCCTCACTCACTCACACTGCCCCATCTCAGAACAGGTACAGTACAGGCAGCACTGCAAGCTTCGTTCACTCACTCACACAGCCCCATCTCAGAACAGGTACAGGACAGGCAGCATTGCAAGCTTCCCTCACTCACTCACACTGCCCCATCTCAGAACAGGTACAGGACAGGCAGCATTGCAAGCTTCGTTCACTCACTCACACAGCCCATTCTCAGAACAGGTACAGTACAGGCAGCACTGCAAGCTTCGTTCACTCACTCACACAGCCCATTCTCAGAACAGGTACAGTACAGGCAGCACTGCAAGCTTCCCTCACTCACTCACACAGCCCCATCTCAGAACAGGTACAGTACAGGCAGCATTGCAAGCTTCCCTCACTCACTCACACTGCCCCATCTCAGAACAGGTACAGTACAGGCAGCACTGCAAGCTTCGTTCACTCACTCACACAGCCCCATCTCAGAACAGGTACAGTACAGGCAGCACTGCAAGCTTCCCTCACTCACTCACACAGCCCCATCTCAGAACAGGTACAGTACAGGCAGCACTGCAAGCTTCCCTCACTCACTCACACAGCCCCATCTCAGAACAGGTACAGTACAGGCAGCATTGCAAGCTTCCCTCACTCACTCACACTGCCCCATCTCAGAACACGTACAGTACAGGGAGCATTGCAAGCTTCCCTCACTCACTCACACTGCCCCATCTCAGAACAGGTACAGTACAGGCAGCACTGCAAGCTTCCCTCACTCACTCACACAGCCCCATCTCAGAACAGGTACAGTACAGGCAGCATTGCAAGCTTCCCTCACTCACTCACACTGCCCCATCTCAGAACAGGTACAGTACAGGCAGCACTGCAAGCTTCCCTCACTCACTCACACAGCCCCATCTCAGAACAGGTACAGTACAGGCAGCACTGCAAGCTTCCCTCACTCACTCACACAGCCCCATCTCAGAACAGGTACAGTACAGGCAGCACTGCAAGCTTCCCTCCCTCACTCACACTGCCCCATCTCAGAACAGGTACAGTACAGGCAGCACTGCAAGCTTCCCTTACTCTCACACACTGCCCCATCTCAGAACAGGTACAGTACAGGCAGCACTGCAAGCTTCCCTCACTCACACAGCCCCATCTCAGAACAGGTACAGTACAGGCAGCACTGCAAGCTTCCCTCACTCACTCACACAGCCCTATCTTAGAACAGGTACAGCACAAGCAGCACTGCAAGCTTCCCTCACTCACTCACACAGCCCCATCTCAGAACAGGGACAGTACAGGCAGCACTGCAAGCTTCCCTCACTCACTCACACAGCCCCATCTCAGAACAGGTACAGTACAGGCAGCACTGCAAGCTTCCCTCCCTCACTCACACTGCCCCATCTCAGAACAGGTACAGTACAGGCAGCACTGCAAGCTTCCCTTACTCTCACACACTGCCCCATCTCAGAACAGGTACAGTACAGGCAGCACTGCAAGCTTCCCTTACTCTCACACCCTGCCCCATCTCAGAACAGGTACAGTACAGGCAGCACTGCAAGCTTCCCTCACTCACTCACACTACCCCATCTCAGAATAGGTACAGTACAGGCAGCACTGCAAGCTTCCCTCACTCACTCACACAGCCCCATCTCAGAACAGGTACAGTACAGGCAGCACTGCAAGCTTCCCTCCCTCACTCACACTGCCCCATCTCAGAACAGGTACAGTACAGGCAGCACTGCAAGCTTCCCTTACTCTCACACACTGCCCCATCTCAGAACACGTACAGTACAGGCAGCACTGCAAGCTTCCCTCACTCACTCACACTGCCCCATCTCAGAACAGGTACAGGACAGGCAGCATTGCAAGCTTCGTTCACTCACTCACACAGCCCATTCTCAGAACAGGTACAGTACAGGCAGCACTGCAAGCTTCGTTCACTCACTCACACAGCCCATTCTCAGAACAGGTACAGTACAGGCAGCACTGCAAGCTTCCCTCACTCACTCACACAGCCCCATCTCAGAACAGGTACAGTACAGGCAGCATTGCAAGCTTCCCTCACTCACTCACACTGCCCCATCTCAGAACAGGTACAGTACAGGCAGCACTGCAAGCTTCGTTCACTCACTTACACAGCCCCATCTCAGAACAGGTACAGTACAGGCAGCACTTCAAGCTTCCCTCACTCACTCACACAGCCCCATCTCAGAACAGGTACAGTACAGGCAGCACTGCAAGCTTCCCTCACTCACTCACACAGCCCCATCTCAGAACAGGTACAGTACAGGCAGCATTGCAAGCTTCCCTCACTCACTCACATTGCCCCATCTCAGAACACGTACAGTACAGGGAGCATTGCAAGCTTCCCTCACTCACTCACACTGCCCCATCTCAGAACAGGTACAGTACAGGCAGCACTGCAAGCTTCCCTCACTCACTCACACAGCCCCATCTCAGAACACGTACAGTACAGGCAGCATTGCAAGCTTCCCTCACTCACTCACACTGCCCCATCTCAGAACAGGTACAGTACAGGCAGCACTGCAAGCTTCCCTCACTCACTCACACAGCCCCATCTCAGAACAGGTACAGTACAGGCAGCACTGCAAGCTTCCCTCACTCACTCACACAGCCCCATCTCAGAACAGGTACAGTACAGGCAGCACTGCAAGCTTCCCTCCCTCACTCACACTGCCCCATCTCAGAACAGGTACAGTACAGGCAGCACTGCAAGCTTCCCTTACTCTCACACACTGCCCCATCTCAGAACAGGTACAGTACAGGCAGCACTGCAAGCTTCCCTCACTCACTCACACAGCCCCATCTCAGAACAGGTACAGTACAGGCAGCACTGCAAGCTTCCCTCACTCACTCACACAGCCCTATCTTAGAACAGGTACAGCACAAGCAGCACTGCAAGCTTCCCTCACTCACTCACACAGCCCCATCTCAGAACAGGTACAGTACAGGCAGCACTGCAAGCTTCCCTCACTCACTCACACAGCCCCATCTCAGAACAGGTACAGTACAGGCAGCACTGCAAGCTTCCCTCCCTCACT
Source organism: Rhinatrema bivittatum (assembly GCF_901001135.1). NCBI lineage: Eukaryota > Metazoa > Chordata > Amphibia > Gymnophiona > Rhinatrematidae > Rhinatrema > Rhinatrema bivittatum. The sequence continues at coordinate 331,453,111 of NC_042620.1, forward strand.
CACACTGCCCCATCTCAGAACAGGTACAGTACAGGCAGCACTGCAAGCTTCCCTTACTCTCACACACTGCCCCATCTCAGAACAGGTACAGTACAGGCAGCACTGCAAGCTTCCCTCACTCACACTGCCCCATCTCAGAACAGGTACAGTACAGGCAGCACTGCAAGCTTCCCTCACTCACTCACACAGCCCCATCTCAGAACAGGTACAGTACAGGCAGCACTGCAAGCTTCCCTCACTCACTCACACTGCCCCATCTCAGAACAGGTACAGTACAGGCAGCACTGCAAGCTTCCCTTACTCTCACACACTGCCCCATCTCAGAACAGGTACAGTACAGGCAGCACTGCAAGCTTCCCTCACTCACTCACACTGCCCCATCTCAGAACAGGTACAGTACAGGCAGCACTGCAAGCTTCCCTCACTCACTCACACAGCCCCATCTCAGAACAGGTACAGTACAGGCAGCACTGCAAGCTTCCCTCACTCACTCACACTGCCCCATCTCAGAACAGGTACAGTACAGGCAGCATTGCAAGCTTCCCTCACTCACTCACACAGCCCCATCTCAGAACAGGTACAGCACAGGCAGCACTGCAAGCTTCCATCACTCACTCACACAGCCCCATCAGAACAGATAGAGTACAGGCAGCATTGCAAGCTTCCCTCACTCACTCACACAGCCCCATCTCAGAACAGGTACAGCACAGGCAGCACTGCAAGCTTCCATCACTCACTCACACAGCCCCATCAGAACAGATACAGTACAGGCAGCATTGCAAGCTTCCCTCACTCACTCACACAGCCCCATCTCAGAACAGGTACAGTACAGGCAGCACTGCAAGCTTCCCGCACTCTCTCACACTGCCCCATCTCAGAACAGGTACAGTACAGGCAGCACTGCAAGTTTCCCTCACTCACTCACTCACATTGCCCCATCAGAACAGGTACAGTACAGTCAGCACTGCAAGCTTCCCTCACTCACTCACATTGCCCCATCAGAACAGGTACGGTACAGGCAGCACTTCAAGCTTCCCTCACTAACTCACACAGCCCATCTCAAAAACGGTGCAGCACAGGCAGAGGCACTGCAAGCTTTCCTCACTCAAACACTGCCTCATCTCAGAACAGGTACAGTACAGGCAGCACTGCAAGCTTCCCTCGCTCACTCACACACCCCATCTCAGAAAAAGGTACAGTACAGGCAGCAGCAGTGCAAGCTTCCCTCACTCACTCACACTACCCCATCTCAGAACAGGTACAGTACAGGCAGCACTGCAAGCTTCCCTCGCTCACTCACACAGCCCCATCTCAGAACAGGTACAGTACAGGCAGCACTGCAAGCTGCCCTCATTCACTCACACAGCCCCATCTCAGAACAGGTACAGTACAGGCAGCAGCAGTGCAATCTTTTTCCACACTATCCTGCTAAGTTGCCTCAGCATAGTTACCCGTGCCCTCATCAAGGGATGGGAATCAGTGTCCAATTCTTATGCAATGCTTGGTCTCTTGTTAAGACCTTTGAGTCAGAACGCACTGAACTAAGACCTTCAACAAAAGCCGCTTGTCAGCCTTCAGATGATGCTGATTTTCGGCTATCACGAACCTGAAATGGATTGGAGGTGGCAATTTTAAAGCAAAAAGCCCTGTGTTAACCCGTCTAATGATTCATCCCGTGGCAGAAAGCCAATGGCAATAATGAGAACTGATCCGAATAATGGTTTTCCTCAACCGGAAGCCATGTGACCACCAACCTCCAGGGGTACTGAGACACAAATTCAACCTCCCCGTCCTCTCCCCAACATCCGAACACAGGTTTCATCCGTAATTGACCAAGCTTTGGAAGGAGGTCCTCGGCGCCTTATCCAGTCCCTTTACAACAAACGTGATTCTTCCAATCTTTCTGCAACATTGCTTTTCCTAAAGCTGCTAAATGCTTCTTTATTCTACCAAGGCAATCAGGACTATTTTTAAAATATTTTACCGTGCAATCATTAACCCCCTTCCGCCTTCCCCCCACGCCGCAAACCCACCCCCCAAGGAGGAGAAAACAGATACCCGGGAACATCTCCGCTCTAAAAGCAAAGGTGAAAGCAAAATTACATTGCACCGCATGACGCTCCCTTGGATTATTAATGCTCGTGCAGCTTTCCCCAAGACCGCAGAGCTGAGAGTTCACTGTAAATGCCTGGCGTGATGGAGCAGAAATGAAACAGAGCGGATTCAGCTGTCAATTCCTTTTAATTTTGCTCTCCGGCCTAGAAGCGGGAGCCCTGTGCTGGAAGGAGGGAGGGAGATCTCCATGGCACTATGAGCATTTTAAGAGATAAGATTCGTTTCGACAGCTGCGGTTGCTGAGGGTTCAGAGCAACACTAATGGAAACGGCATTCGTGACAGCTTCTGTTTCCTATAGCCTTTTACCACCACCACCACCACCCCCCAAATAACACTGCAGACAGGGCAGTTGAGAAACATGCAGATTCCTGCTAAGCGCCATACAGGAAGCAATCTACAACAACACTGATTCTGGAGGAAATGATCATTTTTGAAAGAAACAGCTGGCCAGTCCCCCCCGGACTGCTGCCCTCCTTAGGCTCACCTCATCTAGGCCTCGCGGCGGGAAATATGACTCGGCGCCTCCTGATGATGTTACGCCCTTCGGGCAATTTAAACCCAGCTGGATGGCCGGATCTTTGCCTCGGCGACAGGTCCTCCTGCGGCCTTGCAGTGCGTGGCTGCTTCCCGTGGGCCTCGTTGTTACCTTGCCCTGCCTGTCCTGCTTGTGTCTTGGTCCTCCGTGCCTTGTTTTGTCTTGCCTGCCTCTTTCTGCTTGACTCCCGGTTCCGACCCTTGCTACGGACTCTTCCGGACTTGCTGCCCAGCCCTGGCCTCAGCTTCAACCTCAACCCGCCTCGACCTTGGCCTGGAGCCGGATGCCGTTTGTTCGCTGCCTGCCCCAACTGCCAACCGTGGCTTGACTATGTCTGACCGCTCCTTACGGGGCTCTCGCCAAAGTCCTGCCGACCCCTGGAACTCAAGGGCTCGACCTGCGAGGAACAGGACTGGTACCAGGTGAAGCTCCAGCGCTGGTCCCAGTAAGACTGCTCTCGGCCCGGGCCTAGCGTGTTTGCCAGCTAGGCTGCGTCAACCACACCACAACCCAAGGGCTCACATCCGTGACAACAACGCACTGCTGGTTGTAAATTGCTTTGAGTTATTGGTTTAAGATAGAGCGATAAATAAATGTAACTAAACAGCACTGCACGCGATAGAAGAAATACGGGATCTGTGACAACCCGGGTAGATCTTATATAAGGAAGGAGTTGCCTTGCTTGCAGGGAGGAGTTAATTACTAATCATGCTGGCAAAGAGACCAGACACATATTCTAATAGGAAGCAGTGGCATTTTGTGAAACTCCATGGCAATTTCTGACAGGTGCCTTGAATCCCCATCATGGCAGGATAGGAGACTTGCTAGCTGAAAGACAAAGTGAGACCAGGTCCATGACCAGGCGATCAGGGAGTGTGTGTCTCCTTCCAGTCCTGTGGCTGTTGCGTCTGAGGTGGACACTTGGGCCGAGGTGGGGTTGACGCAACCTGTAGGTAGGGACTTACGGGTCCACACCGTCGGCAGGTGGAGTGGGCTGAAGATAGAGGCTGCTGGAGCTTCACCTATGCCAGCCCTCATTCCCCACGGGTTGAGCTTTGGGTGCCGGGGCCGGCAGGACTTAGGTGGGCCTCGAGGTTAGTTTGAGAAGAAAGGTGGTTCAGCCCAGAGACAGCAGTCAATAAGTGGCGTAGTCCTACCCTGGACTGGATTCGGTACAGGAACTCGGGCGCCAATGGAACAGAAAGTAACTGGAGGCGCTCAAGCAAAGAAAGTCCACGTCCAGGGAATAGGCAAGAGGAGGCGTCACTAACAGGCTTGGATCAGGGTCGGCGGCAAGCGGAGGTCGTGGCAAGAAATGACGAATTCTGGACATGGAGAAGTCTGTAGTGTAGTCAATCAAGGCAATGGTCAGGGCACGGAGAAGGCAGGCGTAGTCAAGCATAGCAGAGGTCCAGGGCTGGAGATAAGCTGAAGAGTAGTCAGGCGTAGCAAAGGTCCGGTGCTGGAGATAAGCTGAAGAGTAGTCAGGTGTAGCAGAGGACAGAGGCTGGAGAGAAGCTGAAGAGTAGTCAGGCGTAGCAGAGGACCGAGGCTGGAGATAGGCTGTAGTCAGGCGTAGCAGAGGTCCGGTGCTGGAGATAAGCTGAAGAGTAGTCAGGCATGGCAGAGTCAAAATCCAGAGAGTCAGTCCAACAAATAGACAGACCAGGAACGAGGAAGACAGGAACCGGGAACCACGGGAGTCAGGAACATGAAATAGAGAGGATTCTCTATCAGCAACAAGTACTCTTGAGTATGAGGAGACCTGCTGCAAAGGCAACGCTATGGAGCGAGGCCTGAGCTTATATACATGGAGGAGTCTGACGTCAACATCTGGGGCTGCGGGCCCTTTAAAAGGATTAGCGATGTGCGCGTGCCTAGGGAGGGGCACGGCGCCGATGGTGGCGTCTCTCCGTGGGCCACACAGAGAGGCCTGACAAGCAAGGGCATCTTGGCTGGCAAAGCTGGGGACCATGGCAGAGCCAGAGGCACTGGAGGCGACCCGAGGTCGGAACTGGTGGCCCACCATCACCAGTGAAGAGGAACCAGGAGCTGGAGTCCGTGTGAGAAGGTGAGAGGGTCGCGCCATGGGTCTGCCGCAGGCGGCACAAGTAACAGTGGCTGATCCATAAGGGGTGGCGGGGGCGCTCTCCAATGATGTGATGCCAGCCGGTTAATCACCCTGCAATGACTTGGCCACCTTTGGAGCTTACGTCTGCAACTGTGCTGGCAGCTGAGGCAAAGGGCACTGGCACCCTCCGTCCCACCTTGACCAAGCAGGGGTTTTGCTAAAAGCTGCTGGGAATGGAAAGCCTGAATATACTCGCTTTTCTGCATTTGGATTTTGAGGTATTTCAGCCAAAAAAAAGTCTGTTCCGTCACTTTGAAGGAATTCAGGGTCGCTCAGTCGGGCATCCAAAGATATTTGCAAGTTTTATTTGCTTACACATCTCTCCCAAGTTGTGTGTCTGATGTACTTAATCATACAAGGTTTCCCAGCATCTTCCTGAGAGGAAGGCAAACACAGCGCTCTTGGATGTTTATCTTTGGGTTTAAGAGCTCACCTTTGTCTGCCGGAAGGAAACAGGCAAGGAAGCAAAGCATTGCTTAAAAATAAGGCCCCCGTGCACAGTACAGGCCTGCAACTGAAATTCTCATTCACCTTCTCCCAAACCCTGCATGACCTGGTGACAGAGTCACCGCTTCCCCCCAGCATCCCTGCAGCCTGAAGGTTCAGGTAGTGGGGGCTTCCAGGCTGCAGAGGGTCTGCAGCTCGCCACTACCAGGCCCCCACTTGTAGTGGGGGCCTGGAAGCGTCCTCCCTTCTCCGCTGAGCTGCAACTCCATTCACATTTCCCCTGGGGATCCCCCCCACCTCGTTTTTATAAGGTTCCCCGGCCCAGCGACCGTTCATGGCTGGAGGCCAGGCGACCTCTACACGTGCACCCCTGAGTCTGGCCTGTGAGTGGCATCGTCGAGCGAAGGCAGAGGCTCGCACCCTTCCCCCCTCTCCACCACGAGGGGCTTGTGAGCGCAGCCTCTGCAGCGTTCCCAGCCGTGGCCAGCTCAGGACTTTCCCCTCATCTGCTCACTCCAATCTGAAGAGAACAGAGGCCCGGGCAAGGGCACGGGCAACTCACTCAGCCCTTAGCACCCGCTGGGTTTACTTGAGGCCAGATTCTTAAATATTAAGCCACCCTACTTAAAGACGATCATTTGACTGTTAAGCCCAGTTGCTTAGAACCGAAATATGTTTTCCCACTTTCTTTCCTGGTCCAAAATGTATATTTTTAAGGACCCCACCTCTCCATTTTATTTACACGATGACGCGTCGCCAGCACCGCGGTCTTTCCACCGTACGTGACTGTGCTTCAGAGGCAGAAATCGCTCCCTGCATCGGAGCACACAGAGAGGCAGCACCGTCCCGTTCCTCTTCTGCGCTGGAAAAAAACAACTTTTCATGCAGTGCAGTTCTAGTGTCCTGGAGAAAGCCGGAGTCTCGGCGGCGTGTGTGATAATGTTTTCAATGACCAGTCAAAAGAGGCATAAATCCATGAGTTTGAGGAGCCGCTGAAGAAGGGGCCTGCGAGGCCTTGAAAGGTCGGGGACCACAACATCCCCCTTGAAAGGTCTCTGAAATTGGTTTGCAAAGGGGATGTAATGATGACACTGGATAATGAAGCCAGCTGGCCGCGTCCCTCTGTCTCCACACTGATACCAGCTGGAACAGAATTCCCTGTACCTAGTAACGTTTTCAAACAGGCTGAGAGCACTTAGCAGCAGCGGCTAGAAAAGCAGATTTTACTCTGCAAGTTTGCAGCTAAAGGCTTGCCTAGATTTAGGTCTTCCATTTATGTGGCTGGGGCTGTACATCTACACTTATTTGACATCGTCGGCAAGCGGTGTGGGATGACGAATGGAGGCCAGCTGGAGCTTCGCCAATACCAGCCCTCGTTCCCTGCGGGTTGAGCCTATGGGTACCGGGGCAGCTGGACTTAGGTGGGCCTCCGTATGTCGTCGTCGATGGAAGGATGGAGAGGTCAGCCCAGAGGCAACATCAGCAGAACTGGAAAGTCTGTACTGGATGAAGCAGAGTCCCGGAGACCCGGGCACCAATAGACTCAAAGTCTGACAGGTGGCGCCCGAGCAAGAACAGGATGAAGTCTGAATAGGCCAAGTCCAGGACGTAGACAGTAGAGGTGTCATAGAGCAAGCTGGAGTCAGAGCCGGCGGCAATCAAGGATCAGTGGCAAGGCAAGGCTGAGGTCAGAGCTAGGACATGAGCAATAGCGTAGTCAGGCAAAGCAGAAGTCTGGGCTAGAAGATGATTAGTAGCGTAGTCAGGCAAAGTAGAAGTCTGGGCTAGAAGATGATTAGTAGCGTAGTCAGGCAAAGCAGAAGTCTGGGCTAGAAGATGATTAGTAGCGTAGTCAGGCAAAGCAGAAGTCTGGGCTAGAAGATGATTAGTAGCGTAGTCAGGCAAAGCAGAAGTCTGGGCTAGAAGATGATTAGTAGCGTAGTCAGGCAAAGTAGAAGTCTGGGCTAGAAGATGATTAGTAGCGTAGTCAGGCAAAGTAGAAGTCTGGGCTAGAAGATGATTAGTAGCGTAGTCAGGCAAAGTAGAAGTCTGGGCTAGAAGATGATTAGTAGCGTAGTCAGGCAAAGCAGAAGTCTGGGCTAGAAGATGATTAGTAGCGTAGTCAGGCAAAGCAGAAGTCTGGGCTAGAAGATGATTAGTAGCGTAGTCAGGCAAAGCAGAAGTCTGGGCTAGAAGATGATTAGTAGCGTAGTCAGGCAAAGCAGAAGTCTGGGCTAGAAGATGATTAGTAGCGTAGTCAGGCAAAGCAGAGGTCTGGGCTAGAAGATGATTAGTAGCGTAGTCAGGCAAAGCAGAGGTCTGGGCTAGAAGATGATTAGTAGCGTAGTCAGGCAAAGCAGAGGTCTGGGCTAGAAGATGATTAGTAGCGTAGTCAGGCAAAGCAGAGGTCTGGGCTAGAAGATGATTAGTAGCGTAGTCAGGCAAAGCAGAGGTCTGGGCTAGGAGAAGATCAATGGCGTGGTCAGAAGAAGCAAAGGTCAGGTCCAGGAGATGATCAATGGCGTGGTCAGACAAAGCAGAGGTGAGGTCCAGGAGAAGATCAGTCCGAAGGAAAGGTAGACAACAGGAACTCGGGAACGAAGAAAACCAGGAACAGGAACTCGAAGGGAACAGGAACCAGGAACACGATGAAGTCACCAGGAGGCAACGAAGTACATGACCAGAATGGAGATCTGTAGCAAAGGCGACTAACAGGAGCTGAGCCTGGTCTTATATACCGGAACTTCAGCAACATCATCATCCGGGGCCGCAGCCAAGTTCCTGCCGCAGGCCCTTTAAAACCAAGAGTGATGTGCGCGTGCCTAGGGAGGGGTGCGGCGCTGAACGATGGCGTCTCTCTGTGGGCCACGCGGAGAGGCCCGTCGCGGAACACAGGGGCTTGTTGCAGTAGCTGGAGCACCGGGGTGTCCAGAGGACGGAGCCGGCGGCCCACTGCCACCAGGAACTAGACACTGGATTCAGCAATGGAAGGTGAGAGGGCCGGGCCGCGGACCTGCTGCGGCCGGCACACGCAACAATAAATCATTTGATGGAGACCCCCGACTATTTTTGTCGCCCTTCTCTGGACCACGTCCATCTTGTCTCTGTCTCCTTTGAGATACGGTCTCCAGAACTGAACACAATACTCCAGGTGAGGCCTCACCAAGGACCTGTACAAGGGGTTTATCACTTCCGTTTTCTTACTGGTTATTCCTCTCTATGCAGCCCAGCATTCTTCTGGCTTTAGCTATCGCCTTGTCACATTGCTTCGCTGCCTTTAGATCGCCAGTCACTATCACCCCAAGGTCCCTCTCTTGCTCCGTGCACAACAGCCTTTCACCCCCATCACATACAGCTCTTTTGGATTACCGCACCCCATATGCATGACTCTGCACTTCTTGGCATTGAATCTCTGCTGCCAAATCTTCGACCACTCTTTAAGCTTCCTTAAATCAAGTCTCATTCTCTCTACTCCTTCGGTGTGTCCACTCTTTTGCAGATCTTAGTATCATCTGCAAAATGACAAATTTTACCTTCTATCCCTTCCACAATATTACTCAAAAGATGTTGAACAGGACCGGTCCCAACACCAATCCTTGCGATATTCCACTTATCACTGCTCTCTCTTCGGAGTAGGTTTCTTTTACCATCCACGCTGTCTTCTGTCTATCAACCAGTTTGTAATCCACGCACCACTTTGGCACTCACTTCCAGCTTCTCATTTTATTCATGAGTCTCCTGTGTGGGGACCGTATCAAAAGCTTTGCTGAAATCCAAGTAGATCACATCGAGCGCTCTTCCTCGATCCAATTCTTTAGTCATCCAAAAAAAATCAAGATCTACAACCACTAGTACTAGAAGATGAACTACGGAAAGAAATATTCCCTGTTCCCCAGTTCTAGCCTTCTGGTAATCTCCTAACCCGAAAAAGACCACTAAGAAGTAAGCTTCTAACAGAAACTCGGAAGAAGATGGCGGACAACCTTGCAAGCTCTGCCAGCATGTACAACAGAACCCTACAGCTAGCCACAGGGAGGGGCCATTCAGCATACGGGGCTCACATTTATGTTCCTCTATAAATGAGGTATACATGATCCAGAGGAAAAAAAATTTGAAAAGGGAGGCCAAAATCAGCGAAACAAGCCAAAAAGGAGAATAAAGATTCACAGACAAAGATCACGCCCTTAAACACCACAGAAAGGAATTTTAGACGTACAGGACAGAGCTCTCCATGTCAGAACATTTCCACAGCCGGGAACCACAAATATCTTTCTTTCACAAGGACTGAACTACAAATTGGCATCTCAAATGCATAAGCAATTGAGCTGTTTTGTCCCCCCTCTGACAGGCTGATCATCATTGCTCCGCTTAACGCTTTGTAGATGAATTAATGACATTTCCTTTTCAATGGGCTGCCCGAGCTCAGAGATGCACAGTGCTCCCTCTTTCCACCGGAATATTCTCTGCCTACGGAAAGACATTCCACGAAATGTCATGGGAGAGAACGGCATAAATATGGGTTTTGTCCTCCCTGTTAGCGGAGTTCAAATGAACGGGTTGTGATACACAAGAGCGCACGCTGCGCTACAAGAATGCCTGGGTCGGGGGGGTCACAGGGCACAGAAATGATTTTAATATTTAAAGGGGTAACACTCAATAGCCCATGTCATTTGTAATTTATCGTGGGCGAACAAGCCAAGGGGCAAAACAGTCCATGTGCAGATGAAAATCCGATGCTTTCCTCCCCTCCTAGGTACATCTCTTTCTAGTCTAGCTAAAAGCACCAGAGCTAGGGAAGCCCACGTGTGCCTCGAGCCACTCCCAGGACAATCTTAAGACTGGCCAATTAACTCACTAAACTGCTTTCAAAGTCATCCCCCCTAGATTTTTATTGAAAAACTATTTTTTGGGGTGTTTTTTTTTAAGTAACAAACAGCAGCAAATTCTTAACGTGAAAAGATTCAGTCTCCACGGCACAAAATTCCAGTTCGACAGGATGGAGGAATCTGTAAGCCGTCCACACCGAGACAAGGACCGTGTGTACTTTTTTTTTTTTTTTTTTTTTTTTAACTCGCTGGGCTTTGCTCCGGTTCTCAAGGCCAAGGACTTTCGCTTTAAAAGCTGCTGCAGGCACAAAGCCCGAGCAGTCACGCGCGCCGGGCTTTGTCAGCGGGAAGAAATCTGCTGTAAAATTGTGTGCGTAGAGCTGAAAAATGCAGTTTCCACCTGCTCGTTACCTCCCTCCTTCGGGCACGTCTTCTCTCACCGTGGCTAAATGGACGCGCATTGCGGAACGCCATCTGGACATCTAGCTTCATGGGGTTGGGGGAAGGGTATTTTTCAGAAGGTCATTTAATACAGGCAAACTTTTTCACCCATGTAGTAGTTACATTTACATGCTTGAAAACTGCCCTCCCAAAAAACAGATTTTACTTTCATGTCTTAAAGTTGAACTTGCCAACAACCATAGAAGCATAAGAGGAACCTTAAGCAGTGAAACCAACTTGAGCCCCCCTCCCGGCAGCTTCTGTGTGGGAAGGAAGAAGAAAAGATACTGCACTCATTTCATGTTTCTACCCCTTCCATCCATGGAGTTTCTGCTCAGACAGTCAAAAGCAAGTGGCAATTGGAATCTCTAGACAATCGTAGTTTTAATGACAAGGACGCCCCTGTAAAATTGGGTTTTACACATGCAAATGCACTTTACCCCTGTAAGTAGGCTTCTAGAAATCGCTACAATATAAGCCATTGAATTGTCGGCAGGTTTTACCTGCTTAAGTGCACGTTACACGCGTAAACGGCTTTTGGAAATTGCTACCATAGTAGTTACATTTACATGTGTAAACTCTTTTGCAAATTACCCCCTTTGTATCCCTGTGCCAGTTCTCTAAGCCATCCAGCCCTAGTGTTGAATGACTCCCATATCCCTGGGCCAATCTCGTCCCATTACTAAGGAGGGAAGTGGACTTGTTAATAGAGAGAGAGGGAAGCTTTACTACCAGCAATGGACCATATCCTTCTAGTATTAATCAGCAAGGATACTGCAATTACTAATTCATTCATTACATTCAGTTACAAAGACATTTCATATTCTGCACTAAATACTTTTCTCAAGAAGTTATTGCAGGGTGGGGCTGGAAATTTAACTCTGCAGCACAGAGAGCTCACTGATTCCGACGATATTAACGGGATCTCTTGAAGGAAACAGAGCTGGAGTCAACAAAAGTGCTTTCTATGCAGTGAGTTTGTTGTAAATCTGACTGCCTTAACTTACTGTCGAAGGCTTACTCTGAGGAAACAAGCCTTCAGTTTGTTATAAAAGAAGTTTGTTATTGAGAAGGACACCATGGTGATGGTGCACAAAGTAATGCAGAAAAGAGTATGCCTTTCACGGCTGATCATCGTCAGAGGAGAAAGCTGGAGATCATTTCACATCAAAATGAAAACCCTCTCTTAAACTGCATTTATTAATGGATGCAACTACATCAGAGATTCCCAAACCTGTCCTGGGGACCCCCACAGCCAGTTGGGTTTTCAGGATAGCCACAAGAGTATGCATGAGATAAGTTTGCATACCATGGAGACTTGGTATATGCAGATTTATCTCATGCAAACTCATGCACATCCTGGAAACCCAGTTGGATGTGGGATCTCCAGAGCAGGTTGGGAAGCCCTGAATAACACAGAAAGATCCTGAAAGCAGATTACTGATGTCACTGATCACACCATTACGACATCCTCCTTGCGCTATTTCCTTACACAACTGGAAGAGTTTCACTTGTATCAAATTTCTGCTCCACATTTAGAACTAAATGGAAATGAGATGGCTGTGGGTGAGAAGAACACAATACAAAACACTGCCACGTGGATGTTAGTAACACTGGGCATACGAGCTACAACACCCCTAACCAACATGACAATTACATCCATAGTGCGGTAGGAACCCAAGATGGACTGGTGGGATTTCTTTTTCATAGGGTGCAAATACCTGTTTCTACTGATGGGGGAGAGCAGTCTGAATCTCTGTTATAAAAAAACAAAACGTCTTGAGGTTCCCAAGGTGTTTGACAAACTTCTCACAATCACCATAGTCTCGCTATACACTCCATCCAAAAGCAAGTCAGGAAATCTATGCAAGTCACTTCTTACAGAGGAGAAAATAAATAAACTAGAACCACCTCAATCTTCTACTTCACACTATATACCTGTATTTCCATTCCAAGATGTCAGATCAATGGGAGAGTTACCTGAATGCCCAAAGCAACACTTGGCAAGTTCCTTGGTCGCAGGTGAAGGTAGCAGTTGGATTACCAAAACAGCTGTACAGCATCCCAAAGTTCCCATATCTTGATGCTCTTTCACAATTCAGATGGGCTCTCTCCGTCAGCTTGCCGGTAAGACACCAAGGCAATTGCAAATAAAGCAACAAGAGAATGACATTGATCCAACTCTCTTGAGAGAAACTTTAAAGCTCATCGCTATCTCGGTTGTTTCCAGCGAACCTCCACGTAACATTTCTAATGCCTTTTCAATCTAGACTCTCCAGAAGTCAGCTTTTCCTGCTTAACAGTATCCAAGGCCAAGCCAGTCACTCTTCACTAACCAAGAGGCAACTCTTCTACTGCTTTACAGTATCAGAGGTCCTGCAGGTCATTCCTCGCTCCTCTCCAACCTACAGGCAACTCTCCAGAGGTCACGACTTCTTTACAATTTTAGCAGTCCTGCAGGTAATGATTGAGACAATTTGTTGTTTCTTCTTTTTTTTTTTTTTTTGCATCCCCCTGTTTGACCTCTAGAGAGCTCCAACCTACAAGCAACTCTCCAGAAGTCACCTTCTACTGCTTTACAGTATCAGGAGGTCCTGCAGGTAATTCCTCGCTCCTCTCCAACCTACAGGAAACTCTCCAGAGATCGGTCCCTGCAGCTTTTCATTCCTGGAGGTCCTGCAGGTCATTCTGCGCTCCTCTCCAACCTACAGGCACCTCTCCAGAGGTCACCTACTGCTTTACAATTTTAGCGGTCCTGCAGGTAATTCCTCGCTCCTTTCCATTCTACAGGCAACTCTTCAGAGGTCACCTTCTACTGCTTTAGTATCAGAGGTCCTGCAGGTAATTTCTCGCTCCTCTCCATTCTACAGGCAACTCTTCAGAGGTCACCTTCTACTGCTTTAGTATCAGAGGTCCTGCAGGTTATTTCTTGCTCCTCTCCAACTTAAGAGATAACTAAAGTAAGATATTCAGAGCTGAAAAATAAAATGTTGAACTGAAGTATATAGAGAAACTGTCTGATAGTATTGTGTGCTTCCTGCAGGATTACAATAGAGGGAAAAGCAGGCGTTACATTCTTGTGTTTTAGAGGCTGATCCAGCGAGATGCTATGTTGGCGTCATGAAGGCATTTCTTCAAATAGAGGACATAATGATTGAGACAATTTGTATCCCCCTGTTTGACCGCTACGGAGCTGCCAGAATGATGGCTGAGGAAGACTGGTCTCATTCTAACCTAATCTACTTCATCGCTAGGAGATAAGCTCCCAATTAACTTACATTTTTCTTTTTCTGCAGAGCAACCATTATAGAAAAATTCCCATTTTAACTGCATTGTGGGGTTTGTTTTTTGTGTGTGTGGGGGTTTTACAAAATTTTAGTGCCTGGACCCTCCCTCTTTAAAACAGGCAGGGGTGGATCTGTTACAGTCCCAGACTGAGATCAGCCTCCTTGCTCACTACTCAGCATAAAATATTCTCTCTTCCGTGAGCAGTGACATGGGTGCTTCGTCTCCTGTAAACACAGGACATGGACACGGACACAGCGATTGGAGAAGCCACCGAGATTTACCCGAGTCCTTTGTCATTTAAAGCAGTGGTCCCCCAACCCTGTCCTGGGGGCCCACCAGCCAGTTGGGTTTTCAGGATATCCACCATGAATAGGCATGAGAGAAAATTTGCATGCATGGCCTCCATAATATGCAAATTTTCTCTCATGCATATTCATGGTGGATATCCTGAAAAGCCAACTGGCTGGTGGGCCCCCAGGTCAGGGTTAGGGACCACTGATTTAAAGTGTAGCCCATGGTGTGCAAGACTTTCCTACCCAGCTGGCAATAGTGCGGTATCTTTTTGTACCACTAAGAACATAAGAACATAAGAACATAAGAAAATGCCATACTGGGTCAGACCAAGGGTCCATCAAGCCCAGCATCCTGTTTCCAACAGTGGCCAATCCAGGCCATAAGAACCTGGCAAGTACCCAAAAACTAAGTCTATTCCATGTAACCATTGCTAATGGCAGTGGCTATTCTCTAAGTGAACTTAATAGCAGGTAATGGACTTCTCCTCCAAGAACTTATCCAATCCTTTTTTAAACACAGCTATACTAACTGCACGAACCACATTCTCTGGCAACAAATTCCAGAGTTTAATTGTGCGTTGAGTAAAAAAGAACTTTCTCCGATTAGTTTTAAATGTGCCCCACGCCAACCTCATGGAGTGTCCCCGAGTCCCTCCACCATCCGAAAGAGCAAACAACCGATTCACATCTACCCGTCCGAGTCCGAGTTTGTCCTTTCTTTGTAGTATGCTAAAGTTCTTTACAATCTAGTGTGCAGTAGTTTTTCCCCTATCATTTGCATGAGGTTTAGGGAAAAAGGTGGGTAATTCCATGGTCTGATTGAGATGGAATTGGGAAACCACTTTTGGTAGGAAGGATGGGTGAGTTCGGAGAACTACCTTTTGGTGATGAAATTGCAAATATGGAGAATAATTGACCAAGGCCTGCAATTCACTAACTCTTCGTGCTAATGTTACTGCAACCAAGAATTCCACTTTCCATGTGAGATATTTAATATGTGCCGAGTCCATGGGTTCGAATGGGGAAAGCATGAGCTGTTCCAGAACTATGTTGAGAAATAATGCACATGAATTCCACCCAATGAAGCATCAGATAGGTATTACTCAGTTACAGATAAATCGATAGGTTTATATCCTTCTGTTAATCCCTCTCGAATAGGGATCGATCTGTATTATTTACCAGCTATATGTACTCACCAGCTATATGTACTCACAAACTGGGATATCACCAGCTACGTGGCGGCTTTTTTCTTTTCTAGGGAGATTCGGCTTCAGTTAATGGAGTTCTTGTTATTATTTTGAGATTTAACAGAAGATTTTACAGTTTAGCTCTCCTCTGATCTGAACTTTTATTCTGTCAGGCTCTTTTTACGCACACCATACCTGAAACTTAATTTTGACCTTTTTCTCCCATGGTTTTCCCCGTTTTCCTCTCTAGCCACACAATTAAAGGAAGTCTGGGATAAGCACAGAGGACTCCTGCTTATGAAGACGTGATTAACTGGGCTCTATGGCCTGCACCAGAAATGGAGCTGGATGAACCTGGAGGCTTATGCTTTTATGTTATTGAGACTGGGGGAATTCTACATTTCCATGATTTGACCTACCCATTCACTGCATTCCTTGCATTGTATTAAGCAGATCACACTACATAGCATTGTAACGCACAGGGGGAAATACTGTTCTCCCATTATCGTGACCTTTCCCCGGCATCAGTCGGAAGCAAATGCCAAGCCTGATCTTGGATGTTAGATACCAATGGGGGATCTGTAGTGCCGTTCTTCTCACACACACACATGCAGAATCAGCAACATGGCACAAAGGAATGGAACGGAGATAAATAAGTCTCTCTTTTTTTCGGTGACCATCAGAGAGAAAATGTCACTGTTACATAACCTTTCTCCCTGGAAAATGAAAAATAATTTACAAGCCTTGCTACCGTCTCAGGAAAGCTGCAAGGAGCGGAGCAGCTAGAGGTGCAACAGGCGAATCCCTGGTGAAGGACTGAGAGCTATCACGAGTAAAGACGTCTTGTGGACTGGAAGCAAAGCTACAGGAAGGCATATTTCCAGGGTAATGTCCTCACAAAGGCACAGGGAAAAGGTTGTACGGACGTTACTAAGATTAATCTCAACAAGACTTCTACCGCTGTAGCCACTTGCGAAGTTTACACAGTAGGACTTCATCTCGAGTGCCCAAACTTCCTCAGTAATTGATTTAAATATTTAAAAAAAGCATACGTGTTGGCTGAGCTTATTTCTGTGCTAGATATGAGCATGGTGGTTAAAGCCATCCTACAATGAAAAACCAGAGCAAGCAACAAAAGCTCTCCTGATCTCCTGAAGCCACAAAACAGCAACAGGTAGAGAGACCGAGTACATATAGCTGGTAAATAATACAGATCGATCCCTATTCGAGAGGGATTAACAGAAGGATATAAACCTATCGATTTATCTGTAACTGAGTAATACCTATCTGATGCTTCATTGGGTGGAATTCATGTGCATTATTTCTCAAGTACATGGTAATAAACAAGAGGAAGTCTTACCAGCTACGACTGGTAAACATGGCTGAACATGGCAGAGGACAGAGAGTAATAAACAGACAACATTAACTTAAAACAATGGAGAGAGAGCTGAGACACTCACCCTTACAAAGCTGGCGGGAAACCATCCTTCCTCGTCGTCGATCTGACCCCACCACCAGTCTTTATTGGAAGCATCCAGGACCTTGATGACGTCACCTGCTTTAAATGCCAACTCCCGGTTGGCCATGGTGACGTGATCCCATACTGCCTCAGCACTTACAATAGAACCACCACTGATCAGCTTGAAAAAAAAAACAGAAAAACAAAAGCAGTTTAGAGATGCTTCATCCAGAAACAGTACCAGCACATCAACCGTGCAACACTAGTACACGTCAGTGAACATCAAACAGTTATCGAGTCATTTCTAAGACAGGGGGTTGGGGAGGGCTAGGTAGTCTGCAAATCTCAGCTTACTGAGCTACTCATTTACAGCGCTTTGCTTCCCCCGGCCTTCATGTAAATCCTGAGTATTAGATCGGTTCGTTGGCGCTGTACAATTTCTAGGTGACCACACGTACCTCCGGCTGGGGAAACAGAGTCTGACTGGAATAAGGCGTTCCGAGAGAGACATCTGCATGCGTCTTCTGCTCTGAATGCCAATGCCAACTTTAACTTGACCCTTTCTGATTTTCCCCCATCCAAAGGCTTCATTGCTCTTGCATGTCAGCCATTTCTGCACTGCCTGGCCGTGCGACCTCTCTCACTACTCTCACGGCCATTTTATCTGGTGTGTGCCGCTGAGGGGGATGGTGGAAAGGCCATCTGGAACCCCTGCGTTATCTTTTTCTCATCTTGAGAAATGATTCAGCGGAGAGCTGCCTGCTTGCGCCCACAAACAGAGCCCTCCACTCACGACGGGACAGTCACGTCCAAAATTTACACATCTGGCCGAAATGGATCCTCTGCCTGACTAGGGCTCAAATTCAAAGTTCAACCAGGGCAATACCAAATGGTGTCAGTAAGTCAGTTTGCTTTAGTGCACTTGTGAAATCGCCCAAGACTTTTATCTGATTTATCTAAATGCTCAAGGTGCTTGCACGACAAGACTCTGATTTCCTGCAATCCTCTGGAAAGCAAAGAATTCCTCGCAAATAACTGTGCGCAGGCCAAAAACCGCGTGAAAAGGCTTCCACCAGCTCCCTGGGCTTTTTCTAAAACCATTTCCTTGCGCGGTTTTGCTTTGGGTGAAATTTCTTTTCTTTACACAGTCTCCAGGAAGCGCCAGCCTTGGGCGGTTCTGCCGCTTTGAAATCGTGCAAGCAGGCAAACAGGCCTCTGGCCTCTTTTTCTCTTTAATTTTTTCCTCACCGTTGCCAAGTCTTTAAATTGGACCTTAATTCTGAATTCATGGGTTCATGGCTGCGCACTTCTGATTTATAACAGGAGCAGACCCCAGTGGGGTTTGCATAGGAAGCCACGCTGCAGACGGACTACATCGTCGCGTGGACGGTGCTGGAAGGGAGAGGCTACCGTTCAATACCATCCCGAAACCAGATACCCGTTCACCCCCTGCAGCGGACAGTGTCGGATCTCCCACCAGTAACACACACAGACAGGTTGCAATGGAGACAGGGCAGGCTAAGCTATCTCACGCGTGTTCACTGTGGCACTTCTGAAACACCTGACTGACTGGGTAGAGAAACACTCACAGAGAATTAATTCCATTTCGGAATAAGGGCCTCCCCTCCAATGTAACCTGGATGGACTCCCCCACCCCTCCCCCACTTAACAAGACTCTAGCAGGCGACCTGAGCCATCTTTTCGCCACTGCTCATCGGCACAAGGCATAAATAGAGGTCACTGGTGGCGCTGCTATACAATACGAGGCTTGCATCCCATTATACAGTGTGCGCTGCGCTGTCGCCTCGGCTGCAAACCATTAATGACATCCAGATCAATCCATTTGCCCAGGCAGGAGAATGTTTGCAATAACTGCTTAGATTATCAGCATTAGGGAGCGGCGAATCTGTCAATGCCCCATAACGCAGCTCATTCTATCCTGGTTAAGGGGACCCATTCCTGAAGGGCTCACTGTGGCTCCGTTCATCGAATGCTGCTGGTAAAGCTACTTCACGAATAAGGCACAATGGGTTCCACCTTCAAAACATTTATCCAGAATAACCCAGGTTCTAGCCAGGTAAATCTTACCCCTACATAATCCCTCCCCCTCCCTTTTCCAGGTAACATTATTTATTATTATCCACATTTTTTTTCATTAGTCCCCAACATCAGCTAATTCTGTCTTTTATTTATTGAATTGTCATATTTTATGTTGTATGTTTTTATTTTATAGATATTTATGCTGTACTCCACTCTGAACTTCGTTTTCGGAAGTACCAGAATATAAGAATGAACAGAGAAAAAAAGAAAATACATTTCTAAAACCACCTCTCCCAACAAACAAAACACACACTTTGAAATGTCTGTATACCAATGCCCGAAGTCTAAGAAGTAAGATGGAAGTGTGTATACCAGTGAATGGTGAGATAGACTTAACTGGCATCTCAGAGACATGGTGGAAGGAGGATAACCAATGGGACAGTGCTACACCAGGGTACAAATTATATCGCAATGACAGAGAGGAGCAACTTGGTGGGGGTGTGGCGCTTTATGTCCAGGAGGGTATAGAGTCCAACAGGATAAACATCCTGCATGAGACTAAATGCACAGTCACATCTTTATGGGTAGAAATCCCTTGTGTGTTTGGTAAGAGTATAGTGATAGGAGTATACTACCATTCTCCTGGCCAACATGATGAGATGGATGGTGAAATGCTAAGAGAAATCAGGGAAGAAAACCAAATTAGTAGTGCAGTAATATTGGGAGATTTCAATTACCCCATCCTTCTGGCTTCCTTTCTCACTAAAAGAGTCCCCTGGAGCCAAATCCTTGGCACAATGGCAGTACTGATGCTGGATTAGGCATCAGTACTGCCATGATCTTCATGAAGGATGACTAGGGCACCTCTAGGTTAAAGCACTCTTAAGCTTTAACCCGTATCCTCTATTGTATTTCTTAATTATTTCCACCTTTACTTCCTTCCAGCTATATAAGCTTCCAAGTTCTTTACCCTTGTTGAATGTAACTTGCCTTATTCATTTCTTTTTGTTTAATTTTCTTCAGTTATGCTACAGTTATACCCTTGTTAAATGTAAACCGATCCGATATGGTTATTACTATGAAGGTCGGTATAAAAAAGTGTTAAATAAATAAATAAATAAATAAATAAATAAATATTGACTGGGTAAATGTAACATTAGAACATGCTAGAGAGATAAAGTTCCTGGATGGAATGAGTGACAGTTTTATGGAGCAACTAGCTCAGGAACCGACAAGAGAGGGAGCTATTCTAGATCTAATTCTCAGTGGAGACCAGGATCTGGTGAGAGAGGTAACAGTGGTGGCACCACTTGGCAATAGTGATCATAACATGATCAAATTTGAATTGTCAGGAAGGGGGATATTAAGTAAATCCATGGCTCTAGCACTAAACTTTCAAAAGGGAAATTTTGACTAAATGAGGAAAATATTTAAAAAACCCCAAACCTGAAAGGTGCAGCTACAAAGGTAAAGAGTGTGCAACAGACATGGACATTGTTTAAAAATATCATGTTAGAAGTGCAGTCCATATGTATTCCATGCATTAAGAAAGGTGGAAGGAAGGTCAAACGACTGCCAGCATGGTTAAAAAGTGAGGTGAAAGAGGCTATTTCAACCAAAAGATCTTCATTCAAAAATAGTAAGAAAGATCCATCAAAGTAAAATAGGATAAAGCATAAGCATTGGCAAGTTAAATGTAAGACATTGAAAAGACAGGCTAAGAGAGAATTTGAAAAGAAGTTGGCCATAGAGGCAAAAACTTATTAAAATATATCCGAACCAGAAAGCCTGCGAGGGAGTCGGTTGAACCATTAGATGATTGAGGCGATAAAAGGGGCACTTAAGGAAGATGAGGCCATTGTGAAAAGACTAAATGAATTCTTTGCTTCAGTGTTTACTGAAGATGTTGGGGAGATACCCGTTCCAGAGATGGTTTTCAGGGGTGATGAGTCAGATGAACTGAACCAAATTATGGTGAACCTAGAAGATGTGATAGGCCAGACTGACAAACTGAAGAGTAGTAAATCACCTGGACCAGATGGTATGCATCCTAGGGTACTGAAGGAACTCAAAAATGAAATTTCAGAACTATTTCAATTAATTTGTAACCTATCATTAAAATCATCCGTTGTACCTGAAGACTGGAGAATGGCCAATGTAACCCCCGATATTTAAAAAGGGATCCAGGGGAGATCTGGGAAACTACAGACCGGTTAGCCTGACTTCAGTGCCAGGAAAATCATGGAAACTGTTATAAAGAATAAAATCACAAAACATTTAGATAGACATGGTTTAATCAGACACAGCCAGCATGGATTTATGCAAGGGAAGTCTTGCCTAAAAAATCTGCTTCATTTTTTTGAAGGAGTTAATAAACATGTGGATAAAGGTGAACCGGTAGATGTAGTGTATTTGGATTTTCAGAAGGCGTTCAGCAAAGTCCCTCATGAGAGGCTTCTAAGAAAACTAAAAAGTCATGGGATAGGAGGCAATGTCCTTTTGTGGATTGCAAACTGACAGGAAACAGAGAGCTGGATTAATGGTCTGTTTTTACAGTGGAAAAATGTAAACAATGGAGTGCCTCAGGGATCTGTACTTGGTCCGATGCTTTTTAATATATTTATAAATGATCTGGAAAGGGCTACGATGAGAGCGGTGTTCAAATTTGCAAATGATACAAAACTGCTTTTCTGTGCATTTTTCCGGTGCCCGGAGAAATTAGCACCTACCTTTGGTTAGGCGCTAATTTCTGAAAGTAAAATGTGCGCTTGGCTGCACATTTTGCTTTCTGAATTGCATGGGAATACCTAATAGGACCATCAACATGCATTTGCATGTTGTGGGCGCTATTAGGTTCGGGTGGTTGGATGCGCATTTTGAACGTGCTATTATCCCTTACTGAATAAAGGGTAAAGCTAGCACGTCCAAAACGCGCGTCCAATCACGGGGTAACAGAGCGCTCCACTGGATACAGTGCGCTCCACCGGATTCAGTGCGCTCCACCGGATACAGTATAGTGCGCTCCACTGGTCAAGCTGTTAGATTACAGTCACCTTGTACAGAAGTTAATAATGGCGTAGACAGGGGTTATTTGGAGGATATATGGCAGCAGATATGTGGCAGATATATTTATTTATTTATTTATTTTTAGTTTTTTTATACCGATTTTCCTGCATAAAATGCATATCAAACCGGTTTACAATGAAACAGAATAAGCAGGAAGTAAAATTCCTTAGTCTAATACATTTAAATGTCAATAATGAAATAATTTTAAACAAAGCTTTAAACAAATATATGGCAGCAGATCTCCAGTATGAAGCCAGTCCTCTGTAGAGCAAGTTCAAGCTTCAGGGAGTTTATTCTATTCTATTCAAAACCATTTGGATTCAGCATTTGGGAGGGCCGAACACAATATTGAGAAGTGTGAGAATGGCTGGGCCTTTCAGTATATAAAAAGGGAGGTGGATATTTCAGTAGAGAGCAAGAGAATGAAGCTGCATTGTGGTCAAGTATCTAAGTTTGTCACTTATCAAAGTGCTATCAATTGGTTCAAAAGATAACATCTGTTAACGTTATCGTATTCAGTAACACCCCCTCTCTGAGATGTTGGGTGCGTCAGGTTTTTTGCAAAAAGAAAAAAAAAAGAAAAGAGATAGTTGGGAGCTTCTCAAGTGTTTCAGTTCTTGTGATTAGATACTACCATGCAGCACCACCCCAGAGAAGATGAGGGGACGGTACCTGAGACCTGCTTCTACAACGGCAAGCCCAGGTAGATAGCCTTGAATCCAGATTACACATCGAGTCTTAGTGAGAGAAGGGAGTGGAGATAACGTTGGGCCCATAGTTTTCCCTGACAGGAAAGGAGAAGAGTCGTGCAGGAGAAAAAGGTGAAGGAGGGAGAGGAGATGGCTCCAGGCCCAGGGCCGGTGCTTTCCATTAGGCAGGCCAGGGCGGTTGCCTAGAGCGCCAACATTTTGGGGGCGGCAAAATCCCACCCGGCACGAGAGCCCAAAGCGATGCCGTGCCACAGCCAACACTGCCAAAGAAGGCAGCGCTGTGCCAGAGCAACAGGAGGAAGGGCTGTGCTGGAGGGAAGGGGGAAGGCACACGACCTAAGGTTCACCTAGGGTGCCAAACACTTTTGCACCGGCCCTGCCCCAGGCTGCAGTGATTCCTGGCGGGTAAAAGAGACAGAAGCGGCGCTCTCTCTCTGGGGTGTTATCTTTTCTTTCTCCTAGGCTGGCCTAGCTTTGGCTCTCGCCTCTCAGAGCTACAGGTTTCTCTTCTGTCTGTTCCTAAGAGCACCGGCCACTGCAATACTCTTTCCTATTGGAGAGAAGGAGTCCTGATGACATCTGTGTGTTCTAGGTGGGGAATGGTGCTCAGATGGTGTTTGGGTACTTGCCAGGTTCTTGTGGCCTGGATTGGCCACTGTTGGAAACAGGATGCTGGGCTTGATGGACCCTTGGTCTGACCCAGTATGGCATGTTCTTATATTCTTATGGCCACAGCTTTCATGAGCTATTTCCTAGGATACAAATTTCCTGCTGAAAGGCCTGCTTTGTTGAACCAACCCATAGTACAAAATATGAAAAAAAGAAGACAGCCGAATCTTTTATTTCCTGGAGCAACAACTTCTGCCACGGCTGCACACTGAGGGTGGCCGATACAACTTTCAGTTCCTGCGCGTCAACAACTTGTCCTGTTGCAGTGTGCTGGGCTTCAAAGGCGAACGGATAAGTATCGCTTTTGTGTGCAACTAAGAAGCCTACGCATTTTGCATATATTGTTCGTAAGTGTGCAAAGCTCATGAAGAATTTACAAAAAGTAAAAACAAAAATGAATTTTGGACATTTGGTTAGAAGAGCGGTAAACGATGTGACACTTGGTGCTTGCATCTATAGCCCACTGTGTGCAAAAAAACAGCAGATTTATCCTGTGGCACGGGGAGTGCTCCAATACCACCTTTCAGATATATTTTAAGTGTATTTGGTTTCCTCAGGTATTTATTATTGCAGACACTCCATAGACCAAATGGGTGAAAGCACTGGGCTTAATCATAGTAATTGTGAAAAGTAGCTCCTCCCCTCTTTGCAGTCTCTCTCATAAGACTGTTGTTTTAATGAGCTCAAAGTAAAATTTGCACAGCTCTGCTCTGCAAGCCTATGAAGGCAATTATTAAGAATTTCCAATTATAAGATGCACACAGAGCTGCTCTCCAGGGCAAACCTCCACTTACCTTTACAAACAGCCAGCAAAAATGAGTGGCAGCTTGAAAGCTAAATCCAATTTACAATTTAATATTCACTTCCAACAGACGTGAAGCCAGCAGGAATGAAATCTCGACAGTGGGGGAAGTCATATCTGACGCTGGACATATTCATTTGTATTATCAGCGTTCACCAAATTGTTTTGTTTTTTTGCAGCTGGTTCAAGTTAAAATCCCAAAACCCTGATCTCTGGCAGCAAATCTAAAATGTTTGACAAAGGGGTAGAATCCCTATCCTGCCATGCACCCAAAATCTGGAACGCGGTACCACTACGCCTTCACCTCTCACTACAGGAAAAAGCAAAAGCTTGGCTGTTTAACCAAGTCTTTCCCCAGCTTGTTCGTTAATAAAGTATTCATGTACATTATGCCACGTCATTTATGTAAGGCTGATTGCACATCACACTTTAATGTATGTTGCTGCTAATATAAATGTAGTTTAAAGCGATGGTAATCTGCGGTCGGCCCATTCTTGGGGGGGAAAAGCAGAACATCAAATGTTTGACAATAAATAAGGAAGTTGCACTTTGATGTGTATTCTGCGCGCAAGATTTGCTCCAGCAAACAGAAGCTTCCCAGCACTGCAACTGTGCATCAAACCTGTTCATTGGCCTACTGCAGCCAGCTCCAAACCAGGACAAGCAAAGCATGGGAACAGTAGCAGCCAAGTTTTGCTCTGGTGCACAGATTGCCCCAATTTTGCATTAACCTTTTTTTTTGTTTCCTGCTGAAAACGCTGGAGCATCTTTACTGGTTAATCTAGAGCACCTTTTTTTTAGCACTGGTGATCTGGAACAGTTTCAATAAATCTGGCCCACACTGAGAAGCATGCACATTTAACTGGCAACATGTCGCGAAAGTACTGACAAGGCACCTTCCTGAAAGCAGTCAAACGGTGCAGCACAGAGCAAGGATGGGGCAGAGCAGAAGCTTGAAGACCAGCGATGACATCAACTGTCAACCACGGTGGAGATGCAGAAGGAATATTATTACAGCTTTACCCATCTCCCACAACGGAGCTTGCTTTGTTTTGTTTTGGGGAGTGATGCTGCTGAAATTTGCCATCCAGGGGCTGCAATAAAAGTTGGGGGTTTTTGTATGGGGCACTTCTGGGTATGATTAAGGTGATTGGTCACTTATGGTAATTATTATATTAGTATGTGCTTCTTTTAGAATATTTATTGAACCTTAACTGAATCCATTCCCTAGTAAGAGTAGGGAGTAAGATTTAGTTGGTTATTTGAGGTTTTATAATGAAATATCTACTGTAATATTTTGGTTTGCACTTTATTCATATTTTTTTATTATGAATTGTATTTATGATATTGTATTTTAATTGTATTTTATTATTCTGTTTGTAGATCGTTTTGGGTGTTCCTATTGGTTTCAATAAGGTAGGATATACAGTGACTATAGAAATTGTATACCCCCTTGCAAAATGTTCACCTTTGTTGTCTTACAACCTGGAAGTAAAATGCATTAAAACAGTGTTTGTTTCATGTGTCCACACATCCTACCCCACAACTACCAAGTGAAAAATGTGTTCCAGAAGTCCTTAGACAATGAAGTAAAAATAAAAACATGGAATACCTTGGTTGAGTAAGTATACAGCCCTCTTGTACTTCTGTAGTCGTCCTAAATAGTTAAGAGCTCTGGTGCAACCAATCATCTTCAAAAACACACTAAAGTGAATTGGCCTCACCTGTTTTAAACTGTACTGATTCACATAATGACAGAATAAATTCAGTACCTCCTGTTTCTCTCTGCTAGGAAATGCATTTCAAAGCAGACCCAACCATGAGCTCCAACAAACTGTCAAAAGAACTCCAGGACAAAGTTATGGAAAGACCCACATCTAGAGATTAATATAAAACAATTGCAAAGAATTTGAATATCCCTTGGAGCATGGCCAAGATGATTAAGAAGTGGAAGATGTACGGCACCACCAAGACCCTGACTAGATCAGGCCAACCCTCCAAACTGGATGACCGAGCAAGGAAGAGACCGGTCAGGGTGGCAGCTATGAAGCCAATGGCAACTTTGAAAGAGCTACAGGTTTCCATGGCCAAGGCTGGTCAAAGTGTGCATGTGAAAATAATATCCCAAGCCCTCCACAAATCTGGCTTGTAAGATAGATTGGCAAAATGTAACCCATTACTCAAGAATGCCCATCTTCAATCCCATTTTAAGTATGGAAAGGACACTTGAGGGATACTGTAGCTATATGGACCAAAGTTTTGAGGACCGACTAGACTAAAATATAAATTTTTGGCCTGAATGCAAAGCACTCTACTTGGCGCAAATTCAACAAAGCATTATCACCCAGAGAACACGACATCCTTACTGTGAAGCACGGTGGTGGCAGCATCATGCTACAGGGACGTTTCTTTTCAGCAGGGACTGGGGCACTTGACAGGATAGAAGGGACAATAAATGGAGAAAAGTGCAGGAAATCCTTGAGGAAAACCTGCTGCTCTCGCCAAGAAAGCTTAAACTAGGATGGATGTTCCCCTTTCAGCATGACCGCTTCCCAACGCTCACAATCAAAGCTACACTGGAGTGGCTAAGGAGCAAAAAGTAAATAATCTGTGGCATGACTTGAAGATCGCTGTCCATCAACGCTCTCTTAGGAACTTGACAGAGCTTGAAAGTTTTGTAAAGAAGAATGGTGTAATAGTGACAAATTTAGATGTGCAAAGTTGGTGGAGACCTATCCCAACACACGGCTGTAATTGCTGCCAAAGACGCCGCCACCAAGTATAGACTCTGGAAGATGGAAACTTATCCAGTTGTTGGATTTCAATTTTGTTTTTTTGATCTATCTATGCTTTGTACCTCATTGAAATATTTTTTACCCTGATTGTGTGTGGATAAGTATTGTGTGTATTGTGTGTGGATAAGTGGAAAAAAAATCTCATTTAAATGCATGCAACACAATGTTGCGTTCAAGGTGGTGAAGACTTCGACAGCCACTGTAAGTCTGAACAGAAATAGAAAATATAGTACATTTTATTCCCAGAGCCACAGAAAAGCATTAGAGGTGACAGGGCATAGAGTCTGCTGACATTTCATTATTAGTCACACTCTGGCCCTTCTAACATTCATCCTCTTAGGCCTGGATTTTCTAAGGTCGCAGACCT
Source organism: Rhinatrema bivittatum (assembly GCF_901001135.1). Taxonomy (NCBI): domain Eukaryota; kingdom Metazoa; phylum Chordata; class Amphibia; order Gymnophiona; family Rhinatrematidae; genus Rhinatrema; species Rhinatrema bivittatum. Next base: position 331,480,283 of record NC_042620.1, read on the forward strand.
TAGAAAATCTGGCGATAACAGGGGGCTGGCCTGTGAAAGCAGGCAGCAATCGCACCTCCGCGGTGCTATCGCTGCCAGCTTTCGCACCCAATAGCGCCATCGTAAAAGGCGGTGCTATTGGGCGCGAAACTGGCGGCAAAAAGGGCCCTTATTTTTTCACCGTCAGCGACGTCTTTGTGACGTCCGCTCCGGTGCCGCCCTGACTCCTCCCCTTCTGGTGCAGACGCCGCCCAGAACCTGCCCCGATTTAGGTATCGCACGCGAAAAGTCCTTTTTCGCGTGCGGTCCCTTTTGAAAATGACCCCCTTAGTGTATGGTAGCCACCTCAACCACTTCCCTTTCCATTGCTGATGTACTGCACAAATGTACAACACTGTACAGCAGCAGACCTGCTTTATATTAAATATGATCGGAGCCAATGACTATTTCCCCATAAAAGTGGTTTGTCACAGAAGCCAGTGTTATAACGAATATCATACAGAAATTCCTTGGAAGGGGCAGCAGGGTAATATTTTGCTTAGTCATAACCAAGATTTCTTACAAATAGGTTTGTTGCTGGAAGGAACCATTGTAACAGTGGATCTATCAACTCACAAAACATCTGTATCAATAAAAAGAAAGGACCGTAAAGGCCTATCTAGTCTTTCACTTTTTTCCTAATAAAACGCTTGTCTTGGATCCTAGATGCTCACTGTTGATCTCAGTCTTCCCCTTCATGACTTCTCGATTAGCCCAGACTTTCTTGAATTCTGATACTGTTTTTGCCTCCACCAACTTCTCCTGGGAAAGCCGTTCAGCATCCACTAGCCTTTCCATGAAGAAGAATTTTCTGATATTACTCCCGAGTCTGCCCCCTGGAAGGCCCGTTGCGATTTATTTATTTATTTCACTTTCCATACCAGAAATAATTTTGCGAGATGCCAAGCCCCCTCTCACACACCACATGATATCCCGTCAAGGATGAAGGAGCCAGACGTGGAGAATGTATGCACCATTACAAAAACAGACTCGAAAAATGAAGACTGAAAAGCAAAGAAAAAAATCTGCAGGTAGGTAACTCCAAAAGGGAGGGAAAAATGCATCAGAAGAGAGAGGGTTGTTTGCATTTTTCCAGGAGCTGAGGTATTGAAATACATCTGCACGTTCATAAATGAACAGCTCGGGTGAGCCAGGGTGTTAGATCCCATTAAGAAACTGTGTTGCAGGAAGACGGCACAAGTGAATCGGTGTGAATTACATCTCAGTCGCTCTGCCGCCAGGACAGCACAAAGCAAAGACCTCAGGACATTTTGTGACTTCTTGTGATGGGTCCTATTGTCTTAATTTTCACCGTTCAGCGAAAAAAAAAATGGATGCATACAGGGAAGAAAGGGCAACACATACGTAAAATAACCCTTTGATGTCTTGTACTCAAATAAATATTACCTTGTCAACAACGTTCTTCAGTGATCACTTCTAAACCTTCACCTTTTTTGGGGAGGTAGGGGGTGTGTGAAATCTCTTCCTTTCCTGGGTTATCCTTTTCAAATTCTGGAAGTCAGAACTTGTTCATTGTTTCACAAAACAGATGCAATTTATGTTAGTCGCCGAAAAATCTGCATCTTATTCGTCTTTACACAACTGCTGTGTTGGCCTTCTTTTTAGCAGGTTCACAGTATGTGATCCTGGCACCCATTCAGCAAGAGATGGCATAAGGCCACCAAGCACTGCTGGTTGGTTGTGTCAGGGCAGAGAGCAGAAGGGTCGACGTCTCCAGACTGAAGAGACAGGCTGATGCACATCATGCCCTTCTCCACATGCTGGTTCACTCATAGGACGTCTGATGAAAAATTCATGTGCACATACTGGACACAAAGGATCTGAGTCAGCACAAGCATGAAACTTGCCAGCGTGAGCGCCAATTGCTACTGTCCATTTACTAATACAGCTCCTCTATATGTTCAGTACTTCTGAAAATTTATTTTCCTAGGGTAATGGAGAACGACATGAGGAAAGCCTTCTATGAAGAGTTTCATCCTACCAGTGAGGGAGAACCTAATGGCACACCAGTTTCTCACGTCCAAGAAGTTAATTCACAAAAAAAAATCCTTTTCCTTTATGTACGGGACTAGAATACCAATCAGAGAAGATTCACGGAGTTTCTTTAGTAACGTAAACATCTGCATGACAGGTGCTTAACTGAGATCATCAGTAGAAGGCCTGATTTATAATAAATAGAATACGATAGTTCATTAAAAAGTAATAGCAGCGGGGATAGGCATAGTTTTCCTGCGCCATTCAAGCTATCCAGTGCCTCCCCATTAAATGCAATGGGAAACAGGAACAATGCTGCACTACATTTATTTCCACATAGCCAGTCACACAAAAATACATTTGGGAAATTATGCCATTGAGCAGAACGCCACATTTTGCAGATTTTAAGGTGCAGAAACAGATGAGTTGGATTTTTGTACTTAACTTCACCAGAAGCTCCACAGCCCTTAATCTTCTGACAGAAGCATCATGTCACGTCAGCACTTCTACACATTAAGGGCCGGATTTTAAAAGCCCCGCACGCGTAAATCCAGCTGGATTTACGCGCACAGGAAGGTTACGTGCGCGAGTCTATTTTGCATAGGCCCGGCGATGCGTGCAAGCCCCGGGACGCACGTATGTCCCGGGGCTTTGAAAAAGGGGCGGGGCCTCCGGCACAGCAGCCGGCCAGCACGTACATGTTATGCCTGCCAGAGGCAGGCGTAAAAAACAAAATAAAGGTAGGCGGGGATTTAGGTAGGGCTGGGGGGCGGGTTAGATAGGGAAAGGGAGGGGGGGAAGGTGGGGGGGGGAGCGGAGGGAACCGGGAAAGCGATCGGGGCTCCCCTAGGGCTCGGCGTGCGCAAGGTGCACAAGTCTGCACCCCTTGGGTGCGCCGACCCTGGATTTTATAACATGCGCGCGGCTGCACGTGCATGTTATAAAATCAGGCGTAGATCTGCGCGCGCCGGGTTGCGCGCACAAATCTTTTTTTTTTTTTTTTTAATTTTTGCACGCGTAGCTTTTTTGAATTTTGCACGCGTAGCTTTTAATATCTGCCCCATTAAGTCTAAGGGCCTCATTTTCCAAGCCGCTCTCACGCGATAAGGGACCTTTTGCACGCGAAAAGTCCCTTATCGCGTGTGATACCAGGATGGGGGTGGAGTCGGCCCCGGAAGAGGAGGAGTCGGGACGTCACCGGGGCCGACTCTGCGCCGACGCCACGGACAGCAAAAAGGTAAGGAGCCTTTTCGCATCCGCTTTCGCTCCCAATAGCTACACCTCCTATGGTGGCGCTATTGGGTGCGAAACCGGCAGCATTTGCACCGCGACGGGGCGATCGCTGCCGGCTAGCGCAGGCCCGCCCCCGATTCAGCCCCCCTGCCCCTCACCTTCTAAAGTATCGCAGGCCTGCGATACTTTAGAAAATCAGGCCCTAAATGGCTCCATAATCTCCCCATTGTCCTTGGATGTTACAGCTATCTCCGTAACACAGCTGAGCAGATGGTCGGCGACAGTGCGTCTTCCTTTCCGTTCACAACTAGCCTTCTATAAGAGCACTGTCACAGGAAGGCCGGTCCAAAACAACACATTTGAAAATTAACTGTACATGGTCTTATGTTTGTATGAGCAGTTCTTTCACAGAGAGCACCACACACACCATTACAGCCTGCAAACCTGGTACTGCTCTCGAGTATCAAACTGTACTGCAGAAGGCTGGCCGAGGTACAAAGCAGCATAGTCAGGTACTTGTGGCCTGGATTGGCCACTGTTGGAAACAGGATGCTGGGCTTGACTGACCCGCAGTCTAACCCAGCATGGCAACGTCTTATGTTCTTATGTAGTCTTTCTTTCAAGAAATGGAAAAAGGATCTGAACGAAGAAGAAAACAGGATGCAGCACAAACGCAAAACATTGATAGGGAAGGCAATTTGAGGAAAGTCTTGCCATGGAAGCAAAAACTCATAATAAAAACTTTTACAGGTACATTCAAAGAAAAAAGCTGGAGTCGGTTTGACCATTAGATGGCCAGGGGGTAACAGGGGCATTTAGGGATGATAAAGCCATAGCAGAGAAACGAAATGAATTCTTTGCTTCAATATTCACTGAGGAAGATGTAAGAGATATATACGCATGCCAGAAATGATATTCAAAGGTGATGATTCAGAGGAACTAAAACAAATCTCAGTGAACCTGGAAGATGTAACATAGTAACTTAGTAATGATGGCAGAAAAGGCCCCGATGGCCCATCCAGCCTGCCCTGCAAGCTCCTCATGGTAGTATCTGCCGCTCTGTGCAGGATACTCTCATGTTTTTCTCAAGAGTACTAACTGCCGCCCTGTGCATTTATTCCCAAGCCTTATGATAAGGGTAGTAATATTTACAATCAATCAAAACCAAGCAACTGTCAAACCCATAAATTACTGCTAGCAACATTTTTACTGGGCGAGGAGCCTTCTTGATAATTCAGACAATGCTGCTTGACATTCTTTGCTTCGCGACTTGGCCATAGATGCCATCCTGTACTTTTTCCCTTATGTCTTCTTGATAATTCAATCAGTGCTACTTGACGTTCTTCACTTTAGGACTTGGCTGTAGAAGCCGTCCTGTGCCTTTTCCCTTGTTTGCATGTCAGTCCCCCAGACCGTAAAAGTCAGGGCCCATGTTGGCTGTTGTCTATATCCAGTTCCCCTTTCCTCCCCCCCCCCCCCCCCCAAAAAAAAAAAAAAAAGCAGGGAGAGATGTTATGTACTAGGGAAAATTGACAAACTAAAGAGTAGCAAATCACCTGGACCAGATGGTATACATCCCAGAGTGCTGAAAGAACTGAAAAATGAAATGGTGGACCTGCTATTAGTAATTTGTGAACTATCATAAAAATCATCTATGTTGCCTAAAGACTGAAGGGTTGTCAATGTAATGCCAGTTTTTAAAAAGGGATCAAGGGGTGATCCAGGAAACTACAGAGCAGTGAGTCTAACATCTGTGCCAGGCAAAACGGTGAAAACTATCATGAAGAAAAAAATTACTGTACATAGATAGTTTAATGGGACAAAGTCAACATGGATTTAGCCAAGGGAAGTCTTGCCTCATTAATCTGCTACATTCTTTTGATGGCGTAAATAAATACGTTGATAAAGGTGAGCCAGTTGCTATAGTGTTTCTGGATTTCTAGAAAGCATTTGACAAAGTCCCTCATGAGAGACTTCTTAGGAAATTAATAAGTCATGGTATAGGGGGCAGTGTCCTATTGTGGTTAAAAGATAGAAAACAGAGAGAAGGGCTAATGATAAATTTTCCTGATGGAGAGCGGTGAATAGTGGAGTGCCCCAGGGATCAGTACTGGGACCGATGCTTTTTAATATATTTATAAATGACCTGGAAATGGGATCAACAAATGAGGTGATCAAATCTTCCGATGAAACAAAATTATTCAAAGTTGTTAAATATTTACATTTATCAAAATTTATGAATTGCCTAACTCAAAAGTTGGTCTAGGTGATGCACATAAAAACATATATAGAGATTGCAATAAAATAAAACTATTAAACAAAATAAATAAAATATCAATATGAACAGCATCATAGTAAAAATCCAAGTAAAATACAGTAAAATATCATAAAAGAAAACAAAAAAAACCTCAGAATTTTGAGAAATTGCAAGAGAACCTTGCAAAACTGGAAATCTGGGTATTCAAACAGCAAATGAAATTTAATGTGGACAAGAGCAAAGTGATGCACTAACAGGTTGATTTTAAAAGTGCTGCTTGCACAAAAATGCCCACATATAAGCGTCTGTGGGCTGCACGCAAGCAACGCAGATTTTTAAAAGTCATAAAATGGGGTAGATTTTCAAAGGGGTACGCGTGTAAGATACGCGCGTACCCCCCGAAAACCTACCCTAGGCTCGGCGGCGCATGCAAGCCCCAGGACGCACGTAAGTCCCGGGGCTTGCATGGAGGGGCGTGTCGGGGGGTGTACCGGGAGTGACGCGGCGTTTCGGGGGCGTGTCTGGAGTGATGCGGCATTCCGGGGGCGTGTCTGGGGGGCGTGGTTCCGGCCTGGGGGCGTTCCGGGGGCGGCCTCGGAGGGAATGGAGGCAGGCTGCGCGGCTCGGCGCGCACAGGCTGCCGATTTTGGGCAGCCTTGCATGCGCCGACCCCGGATTTTAATGGATACGCGCGGCTATGCGTGTATCTGGTGCGCGAACAAAAGTACGCGTGTGCGCAGATTTATATAATCTGCCTCCCAATGCGCACATGTACCCATGTGTGCTTGAGGAGTAAGGGGGCAGAAAAAGGGCGGGGCATGGGCATTTCAGGGCGGAGCCAAGAATTACGTGCATAACTGAATTTTAAAAATGAAGCCCGCAAGGCACGTATGCGAGATATCTGCGTAACTTTACTGCTGCTCCTGATGAAGAGCAGGTCTGCAGATCTCGAGTTTTAGGTCTTATAGGAAAGGGTGAGGGGTCCGGGTCAATTGGGCAGCCTGCAGGATGAGAAATCAGGTGGGTCTGAAAGACCTCACTATTAACTGGAAAACTGGGAATCTGCCTCATGCAAGTATGTTTTCAAATTCGCTGACATGCGCACGTAAAAGCCAACATGGTCCTATTGAAGACACACATGCTCTGGCTGTGCTCGATTAACCACTTAAAATTAGGAGCATACTTACGCACGGTTGGTGCATTTTAAAACATACGCGTGTAAGTGAGCACATGATTAAAAATTCCAGCATATCTTCGCTTGTGTGCCAAAATGCGCATGTATAGGTGAACACACCTATACACTCATTTTATGAGCAACCCAAATTATAGTTACACATTGCAAGATTCCACATTAGGAGTCACCACTCAGGAAAAGGATCCAGGTGTCATCATTGAAAATACATTGAAATCTTCTGCTCAGTGTGCAGCAGCAGCCAAGAAAGCAAATAGAAAGCTAGGGATTATCAGGAAAGGAATGGAGAATAAAACAGAGAATAGCATAATGCCTCTGTATCACTCCATGGTGCATCCTCATCTTGTGTTCATATATCATACACAAACAGAATGCTGGGGATTATTAGGAAAGGAATGGAGAATAAAACAGAGAATAGCATAATGCCTCTGTATCACTCCATGGTGTGAACTCATCTTGAGTATTGTGTTCAGAACTCTTCAGCTTGGAGAAGAGATGGCTGAGGGGAGATATGATAGAGGCCTATAAAATAATGAGTGGAATGGAACGAGAAAACTATAATTGCTTGTTTATTCTTTCAAAAAGTACAAAGAGATGGGGGACACAGAATGAAGTTACTAGGTGATACATTTAAAACTAATAAGAGAAAATATTTTTTTTTCTCAACGCATAATTAAGCTCTGGAATTCATTGCCAGAGGATGTGGTGAAAGCTATTAGTGTAACTGCACTTAAAAAAGATTTAAACAAGTTCCTGGAGGACAGGACCATTAACCTTTATTAAGGTGGAGTTGCAGAAATCCACTGCTTACTCTTGGGATAAGCAGCTTGGGATCCTGCCAGGTACTTGTGACCTGGATTGGCCACTATTGGAAACAGGATACTGGGCTTGACGGACATTTGGTTTGACCCAGTACGGCAAGACCTGTTCTTATTGTTTAAATATTGTTTCGCATAGTCTTAATCCATAAGTATCTCCTGAAATAAGTCTTTCGGGGATCAATGTTTAAAAATCTGCTACGTGGTTAAGATAACTTGGTAAATAGACTTAATCATCTTTATCCAGATATTCTGTGCCAATTATCTGATTAAACATGCTGCCGAATGTCCACCTGAGAAAAGGGGAGTTGCCAGGGCTGTGCTGCATGGATCAGTCCTCGATCTGGTCCTCGTCAACATTTTTGTAAGCAAATATTGTGGTAAAGCTATTGGAAAAACATTTGTCTTTTTGCAAATGGTACCAAAATCTGCAACATGGTCGACACCCAGGAAGGTGTGGAAAACTCGAGGAGGGGCTCTTGTGAAGCTTGAGCAATGGTCTAGAGTTTGACAGCTAAGATTTAATGCTAAAAATGTAGGGTTTACACATTTGGGTTTCAAAAACTCTCAAGGGAGCAGTACAGCGTAGGGGGTGAAGTTAAAATAAAGCAGGATCTTGGGGGTGATCATATCTGATGATCTCAAGATGGCCAAACAGTAAGTCAAGGTGATGGCAAAAACCTGAAGGATTTGTGGGTGCACAGGGAGAGGAACAGGCACCAGGAAAAAAAGAGGCGATATTACCCCTGTACAGGCTCCTGGCGAGACCTCACTTGTAATACTGTGACCAGTTCTGGAGACCGCGCCTTCAGAAGGATAAAACGGGATGGAGTCAGGCCAGAGGGAGGCTGCTACAACGGTCAGTGGTCTTCGTTCTGAAGTATACGGGGACAGATATAAACATGCATACACTGGAAGGAAAAGGGAATAAACAGAGGGTGAGCCTCATTCAGTGAAAAAGAGGCTCTGAAACAGGGGGTCACGGGATGAGAGCAAAAGCGGGCAGACTCAGGAGAATCCTTCACAGAAAGGGGCATGGCACGGCCTCCCCGTGGAGGCGGGGGAGAGGAAGATTCTATTCGAATTCAAGAAAACCTGGGCCAAACACAGAGGATCTCTGAGGAAGAGGACGGGACTGTAAAGCCGAGCAGGAGATGTGAATGGGCAGATTGGGGAGAGCTATTTGTGGGGACAGTACTGTTCTACCCGGTTACGTTTTAAAAGCCTTGTGGCCCCTCAGCTAAATTCAGAAAGCCAGCGATTTGACCTGCACATATTTAGTTGGGGAAAGGGCGAGGGCGGTGCATTTTGAACAGGTACCTAGTTTTAGCTTGGGACATTTTTTGAATATTGACCCTCTGAGCGAATTACAAAATCAGTTTGAACGTCAATCGCAGTTCCATAGAATTTATAGGAGTTTGTTTTTCTTTTTCATGGAAAAAACAAAGACCTTCTCGTGTCTTTAGAAGCTATCGACATGGCATGCATAAGGGGGTCTCCATCTTCCCTTTGTCAGCTGCTGGGCACATGCAAGAACCATCACTTTCCAAGGTTATCACAGCACGAGAAACGAGGAAGGCTTCTGATGGTGCAAAACCCGGAAAACCGGCAGGCACAGACTGGTCTAGAACCGCTGCCCTTGGGATACCAGGGTGCCATTCTGCCTCCTAGGGACTGTTTGCCAGCCAATTTATGGCCGTGTCATCCAGATGATCCTGCATCCTGATTGCCCGGTGGGAGCCAACTCAGGTCACCAAGAGATATTTCTTCCTCGCCTCTGCTCCTGGGCTGGTTCACCACATCCTCGCCTCTGCCCTCTGAGTTTCTGTTACTTCTGATTCTTGATGTCCTGGGCTGTTTCATGTTCCAGGAGCAGTTCCTGGTTCTGCCTTATTCTTTCCATTCCTGTAGACCTCAACTCCTTAGACTATGGGATGGGAAGGAGCAATGAATAAACTTACCTTGCTCAGTTACCTGACCTGGCTTCCAGTCTCTTTGTAGTTAGCTATCCTGCTAGTGAGTCCAGGTCCATGAGGAGTGCCCATGGTCTCAGCCCACCTCTGGATGTTCCTGTAATTGTGGCACACGCGTAGAGTCAGCCGATTTGTTGGCAGGAAGTACAGCTCCTGAGCCTGGATGAGTCACTCATAGTCACCATCCTTCCCACCCAGCTTCTTGGAGACCGTGATCCCGTGGAATGCTTCTCAGTTTCAGGTATCTGAACCCGCCCCGCACCACCCTTGCCACGCTTGGGGGGGGTCTCTCAGGGAAAGAGTCACCATTTCCACCAAACATTCTACTGCCAGAGAAGTTTGTGGCATCCCCCTCCTAAACATCAGAATTTCTTTACTGGTGCAAGACACAAAAAAATCTCCCTTGCTGCAGAATGAGGAAGCTGAACAGCTCAATATGCTCTTCTATAAAAATAAAGAGGAGGAGCAAGCAAAATGTTCCCAAACTGACTCCAATTGAGTAGAGGAAATTAGCCAAGGCCTCGATTTCTATCCAATTTCTATTTATAGCTTTGCTAAAGCCAGTGAAAAGCAAGAAAGCTCATTAATTAGGAATAAACGCACAGAAGGGAGGCCTCTTTCAACAGAAAAGAGGCTCTGGAACGGGAGGTCATGGAATGAGGGTCAAAGGGGGTAGACCCAGGAGTAACTGGTCCACCATTTTGGTGCCTTAGTCTTCATGAGGAGTGGTATGGGTCCGGGTTTGAGTCCGGATGGGAGGAAGATTAACTTCCAGGGACCTAGGCGCGAGCGACCACAGCAGCTTCACACTCTGGCCTCAAAATCTCTTGAAGGTGCCAGAACGGGGAAAATCAAAGGCAGGGGAACCAAAATCAACACCGCAGGGAAAAAACCTTTGAGTCACATCAGGGTCCATTCAAACCTTGCACATCCAGGAAGGGAAAAGAAAGAAATCCAAGGGAGTCCAAGTTTGGTGCTCAAACAAAAGGCTTTAAAAAAAGGATGATCCAAGCCACAATACCAAAAAATCAAAAAACAGCATCAGAGATATGATGGCAATGAATCTTATTGTCAGTTTATCCTTCTTAGATGTTATCTCCCTTCTCACTTCCCTTGCACCATTATCCTAATGGAAAATATATCCTTATCAGTGAGGGTGGGATAACTAGAGAGCAGCTGCAACATGTATCAACAACCAGTGGAAAACTATACCTCCAGGGCCAAGAAAAACAAGTTTCATCTGGGTTACCAACACTTCCCACAGACTTCAACCCTAAATCCAACTTGTCCAGAGTTGAAAGCTCTTCTTCTCTTTTCCACCCTCCCTGACTGGTCACTGGGCAAAAAGATATCCGACCCGACCCAAGATATCCAAAATTCCTCAAAACCAAACTCTTCTCCCTCGGTGAGATTCGGGAGGAATCTCTGCAACACGGTTCCTATGAATGGAGACCCGGGAGGAGTCTCTCTCCTAACTAATGTCTGCAGGCAGCTCCTCCACTCTGCTGAGATCCTTCCGCTGCGCCTGACCCTCTGACCACTGAGCAGGCTCCCAGGGGTTAGAAACCCCCAAAAGGTAGCCTCTCCCCCAAAAAGGTGTGGTTAGAGCCATCTCTTCCTACTATTCCGAGCCCAGAAAAAGTACTTTAGGGAAAGAACACTCTGGGGGAAACTATTAGTGATGGGCTGAGACCCCCATCACATAAGGAAATATTTCTTTACAAAAAGGGTGGTGGATGCATGAAACAGCCTCCCAGTGGAGGTGAGGACAATATCTGAATTCAGTAGAGCACAGGACAAGCATAGAGGATCTCTGAAGGAGGGGAAGGAACTACAAAGCAGAGTTGATGGTGTGGATGGGCAGACTGGAGGAGCCATCTGCCGTCATGTTCTCTGTTTCCATGTCAATAGATAAAAGGCACATAACACGGTAAGGAAGGGCTAGGGTCATTACATGGCCAGATAGTATCAAGAAGGATCTCTTAAATACCTGGGGGTACTGCACTACGATCCACTGACAAAGTTTAAAATTCTTCCACCGTCTTTATGGGAAAGAAAGAAAAAAAAACTTAAAAAAAATAGCAGAATGCTAAATGCAAAAATGACTTTCCATCAAGGGAAGAGTTCTCAAGCAACCCACAAGTGCACTGTACTGAAATCTTCAAAGAGAACCTATATGCACAATTTCCCTTGGAAAGGAGCTTTGCAAAAAAACGGCCCAACATCAATCCTAGGCAAAAGTCCCCTCGTTATGGAATTCCAGGCATGGTTCTAGCTGGATTGAGGGAGGGCAGGTTACTCGGATGAATGACTTTGAGAAACCGCTCCCCCACTAGTGTCATAGAGGAGCTGGAGAAACGGACACCGAGAACCCGGAGTCAGCTCTTAAATAATTAGAAAGGCACCCCCAAAAGGTTAGTCAGCCTCTAGCAAATGGGAAAAAAAGCCTCAAAGCCCATTTCCCGACTCGGATCTGCGCAGCACCGGATTTAATATTATTCTCAACGAGAGAATTCTCCCCCAATCCGCAAGATTTCCCATCATGCACTGCTTTGAGTTTCTATGGATGGCACTAAACCTCCATTCACAAGGAATTCTCCTCAGAAGTGCTTGCAAGGAATTATCCTGTTCTCCCGTAGCCTTGCATTTCTTAATCAGTTCCTATGCTTTCAGTTACTTCTAACACTCACACTTTGCTTCTTTTTTCTCTCTCCATCTGAAAGTTGACTGCAATATGGGTTTTTTTTCTCTTATTTTAAACCCAGGAAGTCCGTGCATGAGTCCTCTTCCATTATTATGTGACTAATGATAATGTTCTGGGTGCTGGGTAATATTTCATTTGAAATAATTATTTACTGTATAACATCAGGCCACTTTTTGATTTGTTGTATCTGACATTTTGTGCCGTACTTGACCTTTATGATAGTGTTATGTATTTTTTTTCCCACATCTTTGTGAGCTTAAGTGGGTGCATCAATCACAAATAGTGGGGGTAACGTCTCGGGTGCATTCTCAAGTGGTTCCATCCAGAATCTCAAAAGAGATCCCCTTTTGAGCTAAAACGGATCCAGGGCTACCTTCTATTTCGTAACAAAACAAAAGCCCGATTACCCCCTGCTGCCTATGGGGGTGAAAATTGAAGGGGTCTAGCCAGTTGCTAGAAATTGAACCCTTCCACATGTTTTAAGGTGGTTTGGACATCTTGGATTAAGTTAGGAGGCTGTGTGTTATGTTTATTGCTCGTGTTGGGCTTTATTCTACTCTTGCTCTATATATTCTAATATGTTTCTTTTTATACCATCTGTATTTTATTGAAAAACATTTTTATTCTGCTGATCCGAAAGGCTCCTTCTCAGCGGCTTACAAAAAATAGAAATGCATAAGGGAATGGGCCTGTGTGCTTTTTTTTTTTATTGCACTTGTTTTTCATGTTTTTAGAAGATTATTTTATGCTCCACATTGCTTTGTGCTCGCAGAGTAAAATGCGATTCATTAATGGAATAAAATCAAATAAATGGGTGGGGGAGGTGCTATAAGAGGGCACCAGGACCGTCTAGCAACTGCGTTCTCATCTATGCTGTGGACATTTTTCACAGGACATCAATATTTGTGGTGAAGCTAAATTGCAAGCCATTTTGTGCAATCTGGCAGCTGCCCAAATTTTCCACATAAATAACCTGCTTAGGTTGAGGGGGGAAAAAAACCCCCTCTGTTCTTTCAATGCCATTCTAAAGTACCATCCAAAGCTTTATTTAAAAAAAATCCCCACAGTACAAATACACTGCTTCTAGCTGTCAAGAGTTCGACTGCCTTCATCAGTCAGGGCAGAATGAGCTAAGGATGGTGTTACCCGAATATACAAATAAATTGCATTGCAGTTAGTCACATTACAACCTGTAATTTACTTACATGTTCAGGCAACACCCTCCTGTGTTTATTCCGCACTGACCCGATTGAGTCTAATTCTGTCACAAGGCTCTGTCACAAATACATTAAGTTGGTTCTTCTCCGTGCATTTACCCTCCTGCACTCGCGCGGCTGATAAGGCCCCCAAAGACGAGAAATAAATGAAGTGAGGGAAGCTGCAGCAGGGAAGCCAAGTGTTTGCTCTCCTGCCCAGGCAATGAACAAAGATTTGGGGGGCCGGCAAATAATTTTTGGTTCTGTTTAACATAAAAGCGAGCTTGAAGTTTTGCCACATATTTAGATGCAGAGGCGTAGCTGTGATGGCCATGCAAGTGGCTCCTTTGGTTTCCAGGCTTATGAAGCAGAGCGGGCTCTGGGTGACTGTAACAGTGATGATCTGGTTTGGTTTTTTTAAAATAATGATCACGATTAATCAGATTAAACCTGAACAAAAACCAAAACCAGGATACCCCGAATGTTTTGCTATATTGGGGTTTTTTTTTTCCCCGCAAGAGGCTTAATTTTATTGAGCGGGACAAGCAAACATAAAAGGTGTACTGCCCCCCTGTGGAGTGGCATTTTTTTGTAAGCAAGCTGTGGTCTTTCCACTCATCTCCACATCACCGACTGACCATCTCTCCCTGCCAGCAGCGAGTCTATATCCCCCCACTCAGCGTCTATGTTTGATGGTTTTCACAACTGCTCTCGCTCATCCAGCGTTTCCCTCTCCCCATGATAAAATAGTGGCTCCCTGACTTGGGCCCTTCCTTTCGCACGACAAAAGAGCAGATTGAGGGCACCGACAGTACACCAATCCTCCAAACCACACGCGCACAACTTCTGTACTTTTTGCCTGGGATATGAAGTCTGAGACAGACAGATGGGCGGACGGATGGGTATAATGTCCCCATGAGGCATTCTTTACATGCTTTGTTCAAGAACATCTCAAAAGGGCAGACATCTTCCAAATCATGACTTTAAAGATAAATACAGGGAGAGGACATGATGGATACTGAGTGCATCTTGATGTCATAGACTTGGTGTATGATATCTAATGTTAAAAGAGTGCTGCTGCCATGTTGGGCCACTTGGATACTCAAAAATAAAGGTCAACAAAGAAGATATAGATGAGAACTTTTTATCAGACTAACTTTCCCATTTGCATGCTCATCTCACTCACGGCCTCATTTACTAAGCATTTTTTTCCCATAGACAGAGAAGCGTCTTAGTAAACCAGGCCCTCAGATTGCTAAGGTTCATTTGAACTGAAAGGACCTGTCTACGACGACAGCCAAGGTATCAGCAGTATCCTCTCTTCTGTGGTGGGGTGGAAAGGTTGCATTTGCTGAATGATCTTCCCACAATTTGTTTTTCTTGCCGTTCTGGGCTTTGGAGAAGGTGTTAAACAAATCTTGTGCACTTTGTACAGTTATATCTCGGGCCCATTAATGCAACTCCATCACCGAGTGCGTTACTTTGAACGGGATGCTTATAGCTAGTGATACTGAATATACTGGCGGTTGGCGAACGGTTACGTCATTAATAACGGATCACAGATGCCGTTAATTCAGAGGCCCCCAGAAAAATGTAAATTAGGAAACAACAGCCATCCATGTTATCCTCCCTCTACTGCCCATCCCCTATAAAAAAAAACCAAAACACAAAGCAAAAAATGCTGCCCTACATAAGCCCAAGATAAGCAAGGGATATTTGGGTGTTCCAGACCAAAAGGTGAAAGTTCTAAGACATTTCAATCTCTGCACAGTCCCTTGAAGTGCAGCCCTAATGTGAGACTATTGTGGGTGTATTAGTGAGGAACGTTGAGTTCTTTCTGTAGATCTACAGTAGGAAACTGTCTGATCCACTTGTCGCTCAGGGCCCCTAGATGAGGACATTGACTTGTTAGTCTTCCCTTTAAACCTCTTACAAGCACAACACACACACAAAGTATTAGCTCTAGAATCACCGCAGTTATCCAAGGCATGGAACAATCTTTACTGAGGGGGGTGGTGGGGGCCTGGAATAGCAGGAATCACTAGATCCAGGCCTGGGACAGATAGAGAGGACAGTGGTAGGAACAAGGTTAAGAGGCAAACCCGCCCATCCCTTCTTGAAGGGGGGAAGGGATAGAGAGAAAACACAATGCAGACAATGGACTTATGACCTGGCGACACCGCAGGTCATGGGATAGCAGGGTACAAAAGTCTCTGGACAAAAAAAAAAAAACAAAACAGGTCGATACTGGCAGGATGGTGGTGATGGCTGGGCACCATCCAGCAAGAGCACATGGACTCAGGCACCCAGACGCTCAGGCAACAGTTCTGCCGGGTTTGGTAGCTGTTTAGAATTATTATAAAGCTTAGTGGAAAGACATTGGAGAGGAGACGGCAAGAGGGGGTGCTGGATTACGTATGGGAAGTTGCACGCTGAACTACTGAGGATGGAAGAGGAAGAGAAGGATAAGGAGCGATAGCCTACAAGTGGTGAAGCTTCTGCTGCTGGCGGCTGGATTATATCTTTTGCAGGGCGCAGTGGAATAGCTGGGCAGCGCGGTTGAGCCAAATGTTTTTCATGTGTTGGGTTACTGTGTTAGAGAGTAAACAGCTGATATCTTGTTACCCGTCCTTGAGCTCCTTACTGTGATGCAAGCGGGCATATTTTATTTTCCAATATGATACAAACATTTCGCAGCTGAGGAAACTCAACTGTGTCATATCTCCTGGGCTTTGCAGTGCAATTCCCATCATTTTATCTATTGCAGCAGAATTAAAAATAAATAAATAAAAAAAGCAACCACAAAGGCTTCCTTCTCAGCCACCTTGGACAGAATCCAGGTCATCGTGGCTTCTGAAAGACTCTCTGCAAGAGCTTCCGGGAGAACATGTTCCTTCGTGCAACACGGTAGGTACAAGGTAGGTCGGCAGGTGGTCAGAATGTCAAGGCCGAGAACCTCTCCCTACGCTACTGTACCTGCTGCATTATTAATTCAGAGAGGCGTTGGCATTTTTGCTAGAAAGTAATTTCTAAATTAATGACTGTCTAGATGAGGCAAGTCTGGGAGGTATCCATACCTTCCATCGAGCATGCTCTCTCTTCCCCTTATAATCACTAAACGTCAAAGTCCTCGTCGCTCTCCGTTCTGCTGGACACTGCGGAACAATGGGCTCCAAAGCTGCCATTCCACTTCTCAGGATATGCAAATCTCTCTCATGCAGATCATTTAGGGTTATCCTGAACAATCGACAACGGCTCGTCTCATCAAATCATCAATTTGCAGGCCTAGGTCACGAGTTAATTCACCACTGAATCCCGTTCCATACAGACTGCGCCGTGCTCGGAAAGATCAAGCGCCGAAACCAGGTCACCAAAACTCGGGGGCCTCTATCCCTCGGTAATGGCCTGCCAGGGCTCATCCGAGCCTTTGTCTCCTTCCATGGAGGCATTAACTGTCAGGGGAAAAAAAAGGATGCTGTCACAAGATGTTTTTCTCATCCTGCAAGCGAATGAACTGATGCGTAGGACTTTCAGTCAAAAGCTCAAACGGTCGATGGTGTCTATCCCTGTGACATCTGTGCCCACTCTGAAGAACCCTCTCCCTCAGTTATAAAACGTGAGCATATTTTCCGTTTCTTTTCTTCTTCTCTACCTTTATCCCCTCATGGGATGGATACAAAAGAAGCTTGTGGTACAAGCCCGGTACAGGTTATTTCCTAGCTGTGCTATGATCCAAAAACAGGCGTGGAAAGGGACAGGTTGTTGTTGTTGTTTTGGGGGGTTTTTTGCTGTTGTTTTGGGATTTTTTATTTTTTTTTTTGCTGGAGATGTTCTGACTTTGCTGGTCAGAGCAGATGTGCTGGCAGCCAACAAGCACCATAAAAGAAAGGGCAGAGAGCAGGGCCGGGACATGCCGGCGACAGCTTGCCCTGCCCGGCGACAGCCGCTGCGGGAAGGATGCTCTAATGAAGAAGGCCATTCATCCAGGCTTAAACAGGCTTCCCGTGACATAAAATACTTGGGGAAAAATCTTGTGAATTAATGGCTGTAAAAAAAAAGCAGTGTGCAGTCAGTCTGACAGCCCTTCTCTTTTACTGGTGGCAATAAAACACTTTAAGAGTAAAACAAAAAAAAAAGTTATCTTAGCAGATTAAATCAGGTAGCGCAGAATGTGATGCCATGCACTATCGACTTGATAGGAGTACATAACTGGAAATGTAGCCTGGAAATATTTCCAAGTGTCTCGGCCCCAGTAGGAATCACTTTGTTAAGACGAGATGCCCGGAAGAGCTCTCGGGCTGCCTGATCATGCCTTCACGCCTGTCAGTTAACAAATTCTCGCTCTAAGCCTTGTTTTGCAGGCTGCAGCTATGCACCCAAAACAAAAGCGGGTTCTAGAGGTGATCACTTCCGATGATCTTACGGTGGTCAAAGAGACGGATAATGCAACGCCAAAAGCCAGAAAGATGCTTGGCTGCCCGGGGAGAGGACTGGTCAGCAGAAAGAGGGAGGTGATATTGCCCCTGGATAGGTCCCTGGTGAGACCTCACTTGGAATACTGTGACCAGTTCTGGAGACCCCACCTTCAGAAGGAGAGAAACAGGATGGAGTCGGTCCAGAGGGAGGCTGCTAAAGTGGTCAGTGGTCTTCATTCTAAAGCACATTGGAATAGACTTGAAAGATCTAAACATGTCCACCCTAGAGAAAAGGTGACATAGGGGAGATATGAGAGAGACATTCAAATACCTCCACAGGAGGCGAACGCTTTTAACAGAAAGGAAGCTCTGGGTTGAGGGTGAAAGGGGTAATCTAAGGAAATATTTCCTTACAGCGAGGCTCATAATGTGCGGAACAGCCTCCCCGTGGAGGTGGTTGAAACGAGGATAGTATCAAATTCAGGAAAGCCTGGGATAAACACGGGGGGGATCTCTGAGGGAGAGGAAGGGACTATAAAGCTGAGCAGGAGATGTGTTAGGGCAAATCATATTACAGCTGGTTTTGAATCAGGGCAAGCAACGGGTTTGCAGATCTCTTCCTCAAGAATGCGTGGCTGAGTAGGAAGCAGACAAGCAATATTGGTATAAGAGGTGGCAAGCAAGAACCTGCACAGAATTATTTACATGGATAAGGCTTCTAAAGCAGCTGCCCAGTCCTCACAGGGAAACTGCATACGCACATAACACAGGTCCTGGGGAGCAAGGAACGCCTTGCTAAACAGATGATAGTGATGCAAGAGATGCGTCTCAAGGGCATCTTGTTATTTCTTAACCTGTAATATAATTGTATTTCAGTTGCTTCTCAAATTGCTTCTAGCTAAACTTCGGTATATAAAAGCTTATAAATAAATAAATAAAGCTATGCATGCACCACTGCCGAAGGTCAGCCACCACAGAGGCTCAGTTTGAAGCCGGTGTGCGGTGTGTAGAGCCACAGAATGGCTCGGAGGTAGTCAGGCTCAGTCTGGTGTACGGCACCACCCCAGAGGATCCATGATTGCGATTCAAAAGAATTGCTGAGACATCTGGAAAATTTAGATGGCTAGGAGGTCAAGTGACAGTGTGGAATCCCAGTGGAAGACCCGTGAGCTGTTAATCCTATGTATACTGACCTTAGGTGAACTGAAGCATAGAAATGTGATGGCAGAAAAGTACTATCTAGTCTGTCCAGCCATACCAAATAATTTAGATTTACAATTCCCATTACTCCCTCAGAGATCATGTGTTTATCCCATCCTTTCTTGAATTCAGCTACAGTTTTTGTCTCCGCCACCTCTTCTGGGAGGCTGTTCTATGCATCCATCACCCTTTCTGTAAAGAAATATCTCCTAAGATTACTCCTTCATTCTACAGCCTCCTTTCCACTGAAAGAAGCTCGCCTCCTTAGCAATGATATCTTGGAGGTATTTAAATGCCTTTATCCTATCTCCCCGTCCCACCTTTCCTCTAGGGTATACATGCTTCGGTCTTTAAGTCTGTCCCGTATACTGCTTTAGAAGGAACGTCTTGGAGCTCTGGGTTACTCCTGTGAATGGAAGCTGTGTCTCACTCTCGAGTACTGATTATGTTTGTCCATGAAGAGGAATTACCATGGAACTGGCCTGCACTGGTTAAAGCACTGGATTTAAGCTTTGCCTCAGCTGTAAGTGTTTGCAACCTTGATTGAAGTTACCTGTTTATTTATGACTATGGTTCAATACAGGAAGGGAATGGTTACTAAAACGGAAAATGTCATAATGCCTCTGTATCGCTCCATGGTGAGACCGCACCTTGAATACTGTGTACAATTCTGGTCGCCGCATCTGAAAAAAGATATAGTTGCGATGGAGAAGGTACAGAGAAGGGCAACCAAAATGATAAAGGGGATGGAACAGCTCCCCTATGAGGAAAGGCTGAAGAGGTTAGGACTTTTCAGCTTGGAGAAGAGACGGCTGAGGGGGGGATATGATAGAGGTGTTTAAAATCATGAGAGGTCTAGAACGGGTAGATGTGAATCGGTTATTTACTCTTTCGGATAATAGAAAGACTAGGGGGCATTCCATGAAGTTAGCAAGTAGCACATTTAAGACTAATCGGAGAAAATGATTTTTCACTCAACGCACAATAAAGCTCTGGAATTTGTTGCCAGAGGATGTGGTTAGTGCAGTTAGTGTAGCTGGGTTCAAAAAAGGTTTGGATAAGTTCTTGGAGGAGAAGTCCATTAACGGCTATTAATCAATTTTACTTAGGGAATAGCCACTGCTATTAATTGCATCAGTAGCATGGGATCTTCTTAGTGTTTGGGTAATTGCCAGGTTCTTGTGGCCTGGATTGGCCTCTGTTGGAAATAGGATGCTGGGCTTGATGGACCTTTGGTCTGACCCAACATGGCAATTTCTTATGTCCTTGCCTTGAATATTAATGAGCCAGTAGGAAGACAGCATGCTCAGCGGGATTTGAGTTTCCAACCTGACAAGATGTGGGTGGGCAGACTGGACGGCCTGTATGGTCTTTAGCTGCCATCATGCTCTCTGTTTCTATTCAGTAAAAAAATATATTTTTTTTTGCCCCCCCCCCCAAGGCAGTTTCTTTTCTCTTTTGGGCATTCAGCTCAAACAGAACCTGCTGCACTATCAGCCATTCAGAAGTAGACCCAGCCATCACTGTGATAGTCCTTACCCAGGGGCCACGGCTCCCTCTGGAACCACGGACGCATCCACTGGTGCTGCTGTGCAGTGGCTGAGGGTCCCATTCCCAGCCCCGGCCAGTCACAGCCACTGGAGCAGCCCATAAGAGGATGGTTAAGTTCATCTTTCATTCTCCCTAACCCCCATCAAACAGCGTGCAAGAAAGCCGTAGTCAGAAGAACACTGAGCCTCACAAAGTCATTTCACTCAACGAAAAGATGCTTTAAAATGAATTAATCAGGACGTCGCTCTGAGCCAAAAGTCATGTTATAGCAGATGAAGCAAACGTAGCAGGGTCCGTATAGTAAAGAGGAGCTCAGGGAAACCTAAAAGTATTAGAAATGTGACACCTGTCCCAATCTGGTCCTGGGCACGAGGGTTTACAGGGAGGCACAAGGTCTGGAGCAGACCCCATGACCCACACAGGGGGAAGAGACTGAACTCTTCACGGTCCCTAGCATTTGTCCTCTCTGCTCATCAGCCCGGTCAAAGTCCAAAAAGCACCATATGGACACCACAACCACTTTTCAAGTTACTGGTGCTGATGGCGGGTAAAAAAAATCCAAAGAAAGATACAGCAAAGGCGAGTACAACACACAGCAAAGCAATGTCCAGAAATACCCCCAACTAATTCTCAGCCTATTTCGGAGAAGGGTCTCTCCTTATAGCTGCTATTTAGGGCAGCCTGCCTTTCCTTCTCCAACACCAGTGAACTTCTGCTTGATCGTTCTCTCAAACGGGACCCTTCCTCAGCTGGGCAATTGTGCTTCTTGCAAACTCCCACCCTCATGGGAAAACATATCCTGAAGAGGTTAGGACTTTTCAGCTTGGAGAAGAGACGGCTGAGGGGGGATATGATAGAGGTGTTTAAAATCATGAGAGGTCTTGAACGGGTAGATGTGAATCGGTTATTTACTCTTTCAGATAACAGAAAGACTAGGGGGCACTCCATGAAGTTAGCATGGGGCACATTTAAAACTAATCAGAGAAAGTTCTTCTTCACTCAACGCACAATTAAACTCTGGAATTTGTTGCCGGAGAATGTGGTTAGTGCAGTTAGTGTAGCTGTGTTTAAAAAAGGATTGGATAAGTTCTTGGAGGAGAAGTCCATTACCTGCTATTAAGTTCACTTAGAGAATAGCCACTGCCATTAGCAATGGTTACATGGAATAGACTTAGTTTTTGGGTACTTGCCAGGTTCTTATGGCCTGGATTGGCCACTGTTGGAAACAGGATGCTGGGCTTGATGGACCCTTGGTCTGACCCAGTATGGCATGGTCTTAGGTTCTTAGGGCTGAGGTATAAGTAGGCGGCAGATTTATACCTCTAGGAGCACTGAGATATGTGGTCAGCCCTCTGTACATGACAAGGTGCACCTGTGGCCATCCCTGCTGGTCCTCATCACTGGTCGGCCGCGGGTGGGATGTGAGAATGGGGCTGCTGCCCCGGGCACTTGCCCTCTCTGCTTAATGGTACATCCACACTTGCATGCGAAGACATAAAGCAAGTTCTCTCGTTATCACTCTTTGTTCTGGCGCAGCTTCAGTCAGCGCGTCACACGTGGAAATGCAGAAACAGGACAGCACAGCAATTGTAGTGTAAGATACTCATTAAGAATTGATGATGACCGGTCCAGTCGATTACACTGCCGAGGGCAGGTGCTTCCTATAAGGGTCACAGAGGTCCCACACGCACACACGCACGAGGCAGGGCTGAGATCAGAACTGGGCCACCAGGAAGGAGTGAGGTGGGATTAGCAAGCGCGAGCCTGTTCACATCCCTCGACGATCCAGCCGTGCACTGGTGACGCGCTGTTGTGGTGCTCAGGGGAGGGACGGCAGCAGGGCCCAGCGCTGACCCACCGCTTTGGGAGAGGGGAAGGGGAGGAGAAGGTGGAGGAAGGGGCAAGTCACGTGGGGGGTGGTCTAGACTGGCAGCCCTCGGTGAGGCAGTCCAGCAGGGCACACTGGTACAATGCTCTCGGTCTCGAGGCAGCCACTTAAAAGTGATACGGTAAGAAGAGAGAGTACCAGGAGCTAATGTGCCAATGGTACCACAAGTAACAGGGACCCACAATCACTCTGACCTGTGTTAAGAGCAGAGTGGGAAAGGTGCCTCCTTAACCTTGCACATTGCTCAGCTTAGGGTGCACCAGTTTTTTTGTGGCGGGAGGCAGAAAACACAGCCTGCTTTAATGCCACTATCAAATGCCATGCCTTGCGTCTCTGTCAGAAAGAAATACGCGCTGGCACAGAGGTTCCCGGGGGAGAGCAGCAGATCACAGCTGAAAAAGACTGTCTCTCTCCCCTTCCTGCTCACATCCCTCCCGCCAGCGGGAGGCGCTAGCGAGCAGCACCCCCCCTCACCTGCCGTCGCCGCCTCCTCTACTGCCGGCTTCCCGGTGAAGCTGGAAGTGCACAGAATCAGCGGATCTGGCCAGACCATGGGGGCCCCCCCCTTTTGGTTTCAACTTCATTCGGGAAGGCAGCACAGGAGGAAGCAGCAGGAGCGGGTAAGGAGCACCCGCTTGCCCAATGGAGATGATTGCAAAGGGGGGGGAGGGGGGGGGGGAGTGGAAGATGGTATCGCCCAGCAGGTGGAGGGAAGGGAGGGAAGAGAATGTGGTGATGCCCAGGGCAGAAGAGGGAGAGAAGATGGTGATACCAGGAGTGTGGGGGAGGAGGCACGTGACGGGACGGTGGGGAAGGTGGTGATACCAGGAGGGAAGGTGATGGGTGAAGCCAGCGCTGGGTGCGCCACTTGGGAACCACTGGGCTTGCACTATATCCTGACTCACACATAGAGCAAAGGTGGCACACGAGGCAGGGAAAAAGTCACCCTCGTGGGAAAACAAATCCTGGTTTTATATTCTAATCAAAGGCGAAACGCTAAGGCATGAAACGTATCCCCAGACGGTGGGATGAGGCCGGCATACCGAGCACGGTCCGTGGCGTACAAACTCGCCATCCCGCTCCACGCGCACCGGAAGAAAGCAGGAAGCGGCGGCTTTGTTTCCATTACAAAATTACCTTTCTTCGGTTAATGGTTTTGATTTCATGACTCATTAACCAGCCGCTTGCACAATGTGTTGAATAATTAGCACTTCACTTTTATGCAACAGAAATTCTGCTGCCATTCCTATTTGGCAAGCGTTCAATACAGATCGACAAATTTTATTTTTTTTTTTTGGTTGGGGGTAATAATCTTCCATTTCGTGCATATAAATGAATCCCCTAACTAAGGACTAATTCCATCTGGTCAACGTTTACTGTGGAAAAATTAAAAGAAAAAAAACAGTGCGCATCAAGGGAGGAAGGAACGAAGCCATGAAGTCACCCGAGGCAGCCCTGGGGCTTGATTTCCCCTTTGCACACCAAGGTTAAGTAGGATGCACGCACGGGTCATTGCCACACCACTCCGACCACTCGCAGACTTGCTGTCCACTAAGTGGAAGTGACCCGCCGAAGGAGCGCATCAGGCACCTGCTTCAGGACCCTGGACAGAAGTTAAACGCCATGCGGGGATTTTGTGCACCCCCCCCCCCCACCCCTTTTGAGTTTTGCAGGATCTGAGGCCTTTCTGAATGAATTTCCTCAAAGCCAGATTTGAAGCGACCCATCTTGCACAACCCACGGTGACTCCCATAAGACAGGGACGTTACAGAACCACACAAAGCGGGTCATTTCCAATGTAAACGTAACAGACTATTGCAGCAGTTTTCAAAAGCCCATTTAGCCAGGTAAGTGCATTTACACGGGAAAAAAAACCCGGTTTTATGCACGTAAATCCTTTTAAAATGTACCCCCCGTGTCAGCAGAAGAGGACCACTTGGTTCCCCCTCCCAGTCTGTTCACTTGTGCTGCCTATTGTGCATTCCCCGGCCTCTCTCAAGAGTCTGGTCTCCTCCTCCGTACGCGCCTGTCCCGGGCAGGCTGCAGTTCTGCCGCTGTTTGGGATCCCGTCTCCTCCATGGGAAGTCCGCGCCAGATGTCCGCCAGCCTCTCGGCGAAATGGGATCTTCTCACACTGCTTCCGAGCCTCCTCTTCCACAGCTTCTTGCGATGATCTCTCGCCCCTGAGTTTTTCAGTCTATGAAAAATGCCCCCTTAAATCATCAGCTAGGACCCTTTCTTGATCCTCTATGACCAGTGACAAGCAGGCTGGACTACTGTGACTCTGACGAGCCAATGTGTTACGTTTGGCTATTTGTATGAATTCATGTATTATTTTGTGTTTTCATGTGAACGGCTAAGGAAGTGAGATAAGCTGCCCGTTTCTCGTTACATCTTCGCCCATAGGACCATAGACCCTCTCTTTCCACTGCTTGCATTTTTCCAACTTGAGTACTGTTTACGATCCTATCTTTAACCTTTAAAATGCCGGATGGTAAACGCCCTGGGTAGGTGCAGTAACTGGTGAGAGTTTACTCTGGATTCCAGCTCCAAAGGAGAGCAGACTGATGGAAGAGCTGGCGGGCTTGCACGGAGGCTCTGCAATCTCTTCCGCTTTTTCGCTCGGAAGCAAGGGGATTCGTTTTTGTGCAGTGCTTGGTAAGAACTGAGCTGCTTTTGCACGAAAATCAACCAAAATTCAACTGCATCTTTTCTGATGATCTGAGTTTAATTTTCCGTGTTACGTTTTTGGTTGGCTATAAAGTTATTGTAGTTGATTATTTTAGGTTTTGTGATGCTGTGGATTGAGCAGTTGTTTAGTTGGTAACACGTTTTTTGTTATGTCCGTATTTTCATGATTATTGGAATTTTTTTTTTATCTGTAATTTTGCAATTTCTGTTGAATGTTTTGTGCCCTCTTTGGGCTGTTGACAAAGAGACAATTGGAATTCATAAATAAAACTTTCTTATTTCATAGCTCCCCTTTCTTCTAGAATACACCTTTAGCTCCTCCAGCCTCTCAGTGCACCATGCCAGCCCTGCACCATTTGTGCGGCCCTCCTTTGAGTTGCCTCTACCTTGTCAATGACCTTTTGTAGATGGGGTCGGCAGACGTGACTGCAGTTCTCAGGATGAGGCTCGCCAGAGACCCTGTAGAGGGGTAATATTACTTCCCTCTTTCTTTATATACTAAGCTTCCCCAACTGCTTTGTCACACTGATTGGAAACCTTGTAGGCTTCAGAATTTAGATTATATATAAAAACATAAAAATTGCCATGCTGGGTCACATCGAGGGTCCATCAAGCCCAGGATCCTGTTTCCAAACAGTGGCCAATCCAGGTCACAAGTACCTGGCAGGATCCCAAATGGTAGACAGATCCCAGCGATAAGTAGTGGCTTTCCCCAAGTCTACCTGGTTAATAACGGTTTATGGACACCTCTTCCAAGAACTTGTCCAAACCTTTTTTAAAACAATCTACTTTAGCTGTCTTTATCACATCCTCCAGGAATTAATTCCAGAGCTTAATTGTGTGTTGAGTGAAATCATTTTTTCTGATTTGCTTTAAATGTGCTACTTAATAACTTCATGTAGTGTCCTGGTTGTTTTTTTTTTTGTTTTTTTTTTTTAAAGAGTAAATAATTGGTTTACATTTACCCGTTCTATTCCACTCAAGATTTTATAAACCTCTATTGTATATCCCCCCTCAGCTGTCTCTTCTCCAAGCTGAACAGCCCTAACCTCTTCAGCCTTTCCTCATAGGGGAGCCGTTCCATCCCCTTTATCATTTTGGTTGCCCTTCTCTGTACAGACATGGCAAAGGATATTTCAGAGCGCAATGCTGAAGCTGGAGAGATGCACTTACATTTTAGACACCAGCAGATAACATTTTGATTTTGAGAAGCTTTTTTTTTCCTCTGCGGCCTTCATGTATTACTGGACTGATAGAGATAAATGGTAAGGACAGGTGTTTTAATGCTGTTACTGTTGTCATTGTGATTCATTGATAATGGGTATCTGTAATGTGATACACGCACTCTGGTTTAGTGAGCAATAAATGTAATAAAATAGATAAAATTGGACAGCGCGCTGCGGGTCTCTTCCTGGTTTGGTGACTGCTGGTTCTTCCCCTCCAAAATGTTATTTTTTGGCCCTTTGATTCCTGCAACCTAAAGGCATAGTTCTGCATAGTGGCCCAGCTTTGACCCTTTTTCATGGTATCTGCCCCTTCTGGAACGGCTGCTCTGTTCCTTTCAATCAAAACGTCATCCCCTCTGTCACTCCTAAAGATATGGAAGAGGACTGGAGCCAGCACTGACCCCCTCTGGCACCCCGCTGGTCACTTTCCCACCACCAGATTGGCTCCCCTCGACCACTGCTCTCCGAGTCCTGCTGCTCAGCTACAGTCTCACCCAGTTTATAATTTATCTTCCGGCTCTACAGTGTGGCTGGGCTATAGATAATGATTTTATATCAATGATGGCTTTATAAGCCAGGGATGCACTGTTATGCCTCACATGCAAATGAATCATTACTTAAAGAACAATACAGACCTCTGGGCTCGAGATCCACAGCATCCTACAGCGCAGCAAAATCACTAGAGCAAGGGTTAAGGCGGTCGGTGGCCGCTACCACGCAGAGGAATAGGAAGGTTATGTACCCAGCTGGCCTCCTCACGTCACGGGGCTTCACTACAGCACAGGGATTAAATGCGGTGTGGAATATCTGAAGCCTTGCATCTGTCTGCAAGGGGGGATATGATAGAGGTGTTTAAAATCATGAGAGGTCTAGAACGCGCAGATGCGAATCGGTTATTTACTCTTTTGGATAATAGACTAGGGGACACTCCATGAAGTTAGCATGGGGCACATTTAAAACTAATCAGAGAAAGTTCTTTTTTACTCAACGCACAATTAAACTCTGGAATTTGTTGCCAGAGGATGTGGTTAGTGCAGTTAGTGTAGCTGGGTTTAAAAAAGGATTGGATAAGTTCTTGGAGGAGAAGTCCATTACCTGCTATTAATTAAGTTCACTTAGAGAATAGCCACTGCCATTAGCAATGGTTACATGGAATAGACTTAGTTTTTGGGTACTTGCCAGGTTCTTATGGCCTGGATTGGCCACTGTTGGAAACAGGATGCTGGGCTTGATGGACCCTTGGTCTGACCCAGTATGGCATGTTATGATGTTCTTATGCATACTAATGCAGATCATTAGCGGGGAAGAAAGGGGCAAAGATCCTTCCTGGCCTTCTGGGAATGTATATGTAGGGCTGCGTGGGCTTTGCCCATTAGGTTTGCAAAGGAAAGGTCCTGCAGTGGGAGGTTCAAGGGGGTGTAGTGGGTTTTGGTGACTGATAGGAGGGTCCATCTCCAAATGAGTGTCTCACAGTGGGAGATCTTTGGGAGTCTACATCGTAAGAAGCTGGTGAGAGGCAGCCATAGGCTGTGGACTCTCCGGAGGTCCTAAAGGAGGCATCCTCCACTGTATCTGGACTCAGGAGGGGGTTCCCCTCCCAAGCTCGGAGGGAGAAAGGAAGTCATAATCTGGGAGGCTGGCTCACCAACGAGATGGATGCTACTTTTCTTTGTGTGGGAGATTGGAATCAGATTTCCTGATTCCAAGCTGTTCTAAGAAAGATGACTCCTGCTGGGAGATCTAGGACAAATCCTTACTTCATCTGACAAGAGCTTGAGGAAGATGACTCCGTAATCCAGAACTCTACACCTGTGTGAACAGTTTTCATGCCTTTTATACTGCTGGATTGCTTTGTTTGCAACAGAACACTTGGTTTGAGGACTCTTTTTAGAGTGATCACGTTTAATCCCCCTGGGCTTCCCAGATTAGCCTCTTTCCCCCCCCCCCCCCCAGCGAAATCCATGATCCCGGACACCGTACAGAGCGAAAGAGAGCTCCAAAGTTTCTAAGGGTGACCCCCCCCCACCCCCATGTGAAGGGTGCGTGTGCGTGCATAGATATATATGTAAATAGAACACGCACATACACAAACTCCTGTCTGGGTTCACTGGAAAGGTGCCGCTCAGTAAAATGCGTGGGAGAGAGAGAAAAGAGAAGCTAAGGAGAGGGCAAAAGGAGCTCTCTGGGAGATATGGGAGCAGTGAAATATTGGAGTGGACTTTGAGAAGTTGCTCCAGTACCGTTGCGGCTGCCGAGGACGAAAGTCCCTAGGACACCACCTATCCAGCCTAATCGGTGAGGAAGGCGTTTGACTGCAATTTTTTTTGTCTTGGGGAGCCTAAAGAAACAGAAAAGTCGCAGTGAGATTGCGGAGGGGGACGGGAGGCTTGAATTGGGAGAAACGGATGGAAAAGAATAGCGAGTAGCCATCGTGGGAATTTTGGGAGATTTACCCTGTGAGCTCTCTCGTATACTGCTGAAACCTTGCCTGCCCTCTCGACGCTTCCTGAAGCTGTCTGCCGACTGTTTTTCCCCTAATCTGGATTTTTTTTTTCTTCTGGGACTTTGAATAGATTCTCTCTTTTGTTTTGAAACACAATGCTGGTGTGGACATTTTTTGTTTGTGTGAGAGTCTCCCCTCAGACCACCCAGGCAGAAGGAACCCTGATTCTGGGGCGGCTTAAAAATTTTCTCCCACCCCTGCAGCTGCCGAAGGTGACCCCCGATGAAGAAGGGAGGGAAAGAGTGTGTGTGTGTGTGTGTACATACACACATATATATTTATTTATATTTATTTATTTATTTATTGTTTTTATATACCGACATTCGATCTCAATCAAGATATCACACCGGATATCTATATATCCCCTACAGCATTTAAATGTGACTCACTTGAGCTATA
Source organism: Rhinatrema bivittatum (assembly GCF_901001135.1). NCBI lineage: Eukaryota > Metazoa > Chordata > Amphibia > Gymnophiona > Rhinatrematidae > Rhinatrema > Rhinatrema bivittatum. The sequence goes on from NC_042620.1 coordinate 331,509,542, forward strand.
CATATATATATGTATGACTCACTTGAGATATATATATATGACTCACTTGAGCTATATATAAATATATGACTCACTTGAGCTATATATAAATAAATAAATAAATATATATATATATATATGACTCACTTGAGCTATATATATATATGTGTGACTTACTTGAGCTATATATAAATATATATGTGACTTACTTGAGCTATATATAAATATATATGACTCACTCGAGCTATATATATATGTGTGTGTGTGTGTGTGTGACTCACTTGAGATATATATATATGTGTGTGTGTGTGACTCACTTGAGCTATATATATCTATCTATATGTGTGTGTGACTCACTTGAGCTATATATATATATATATATATGTGTGTGTGTGTGTGTGTGACTCACTTGAGCTACATATCTATCTATCTATATGTGTGTGTGACTCACTTGAGCTATATATATATATATGTGTATGTGTGACTCACTTGAGCTATATATATATATATATATATGTGTGTGTGTGTGTGTGTGTGTGTGTGTGACTCACTTGAGCTATATATCTATCTATCTATATGTGTGTGTGACTCACTTGAGCTATATATATATATATGTGTATGTGTGACTCACTTGAGCTATATATATCCCCTACAGCATCTAAATGTGACTCATTTGAGCTATATATATATATATGTGTGTGTGTGTGTGACTCACTTGAGCTATATATCCATCTATCTATATGTG